>NW_026252324.1:0-297886 GCF_025094135.1 Mucor mucedo | reverse complement strand
TAAGTTTTTTCGTCGACTCTCAAAACGGAATTTCTATCGGCCTTCTTTTGCTGCTGGCGGATTTAGTATGTATGCCTTCCACCTTGGTCAGGACGCCCATGCTTGACACCAACGATTACAATATGGTGTTTGACCTTCAAGTGCTTGATCAGGGATGATCTCGAGTTGAACGTCTTATGGCATTTACCACATGTCAACTTGTCTTTAATTAATGTGTCATCAACATCTTCGACATCAACTTCCTCAAGTGATACTTCATTCTTTGACTGGTTCAATTTTATGAAGAGTGTCTCGATTAAAGGATTTCTTGGGGCTACTTCTACTCTTTTAGGAACATTGAGACGCTCGCCTTCAGCAATACTTTCTTGATTGTTCATTTATATAATCGTTGTAAATTGTGAAATGGAAAAAGCAAAATGGTACCTAAATCCCCCCCGCCCCTCCTCAAACAATTATTCGGATCTGGTTCATAGGCCTAAAAAATAGGTATTAAGTGATCCAAAAAAACATTATAAATGTGCCTAATAAATGGGTATTAAGTGATCCAACAACGAGCCTAATAAATGGGTATAAAGTGATCCACAAATGTGCCTAATAAATGCGTATACAGTGATCCACTTCCACCGGACATCTACTGTCCGGTGCGACCGAACAGGGGTGGTAATTACTATATTTGGAAAAGAGGGGTGGTATATACATTTTTTCATATTAAATATTGAACCAAAAACTATAATTAACACTTCATTGCCCAGGTATTGTCGATGATCCTGTAACTGAAATGTTCGGTACCGTTATCAGTAGTTTTGACATGGGCGAAACCAAAAAAGCTCTATAAACGACTTCAAAGGAAGAAAGAGATTTCGATTTTGATACTGAAGCCATTTTACGTGAATTCGATGAAGAAGAAAGACTACTGTTTCAGGAAGAAAAATTATTTTTGCCAAAAACAACTGTCACTGTATCTCAATACAAACAGAATGCAGCATCGTTTAACTTAGTTTCCAAGCAGGTCAATGATGGTTTGGTGGTGAAGAAGGGTTTTTTGTCTGCGATCGCAGCAAATAGAAAAAACTCTTGCTTCATTGATGCGACTTTCGAGCTGTTGTGGAATGCTGTCTTGCCTTTTGTCTCCTTGGAAGGTTTGAAATACAACAGGTACAATTCAATTTTAATTGATTCGTACAAAAAGTATACTTCCACTGTCGAAACCATGGATCAAAAAAAGCTTGTTATCAGGGAAGCATCAGCAATGATCAGGGGGTTTGTTTGGGGATTACCCAGTTCCATCGATGATGATAACAGCCCACCCCAATTCACAGACGGTGAACCTGCTTGTGCTATAGAACTGCTAATGTTATTTTTCAATAACATGTCTGTTGAGTTTAAAGCACGAATCGGAGGGTTTAAAGGCGACGTGAGCCGCATTCATCACTGCTCTGAAAACCACGAACACAATTACGTCAGTGATACACGTTTCGCAGATCTTCTGGACATTGATGACTTGATGCGAGAATTTTTATTAGAGACAAAAGAGTATAGCTCGGAGGAGGAGCAAGAAAAAGAATTTTGTTCCATTCTTTTATATCATTTAGTTGTCAGAGAGAAGAAATTCCCCTGCACATACGAAACTGATTGTAAAGGAATGGTAACCGCAACAAACGAGATAATTGACTCTCATACACCTCCCTTTCTTTTTATCACCGATCCCACCAATTTTGTGAGACGCCATGAAGGATTTTCAAGCAACAGCAGAAACGCCATAAACCACTCTAACGTATATTTTCCAAAAAATATATCATTAACTCAAAACTCTCAATATCAATTACACGGAAGAGTTTACTCTACCTCTTCAACAGGAGAGCATTTTTTTTACACTCTGTTACAAAATCATCGATGGTATTAATTTTCTCGTTCGCATTGACAATCTCGACAAAGAAATCAAAATCATCACATCAGACATGAACAAAGCCCGGCAAATCATTAAAAGATGCCGTGGAACAGTTTATGCCTGCTACAAAAAAAAACCTTATAGACATTTTCTTTCTTTCTTTCTTTCTTTCTTTTCTTTTAAAATATATATTATAATCAATAAACATTTAGACAAATTCACTTTGCATTAAATTCATGCACCTGTGAGGTACATGCCTGAGTGACCGTTTTTCCTATAAACTTCGGTCAAACTAAATCCCGCGAAATTACAACTTTTTTTTTTTACAACATTTTTCCCCACCACCAAAAAAAACGACTATAAGCGTACCGTCAACACTTTTTTTTTAGACGTATGTGTAGACTTTGCCTTGTCACTATCAACGATCTCGTGTACGTTGTAGTGAGAGTATCTTTTGGAGTCCGAGCTTTCTAAATCATGACGGCTACGATTGTCACAATCATAAAACTGCGCTTCTGTGTCGTCATAGGGATCATTTGCAGAATCTAACACGAGTTCACCACCGTCGTCTCCTAAAATGTTGACCTCGTTCAGAGTGTCATCGGTATTATCTACAAAATACATCCCCTTCTTCATTCGCATCTCCATTTCATGAACTATCGACATCGTCATCTTGGTCGTCGTCATCTTCAATCACAATCGTGTTCTTAGGACAGACAGAATGAATACTTGATTACAAGAACGGATAATGAAATAATAATTATTATATTTAATTGATAAGAGAGAGAGAGAGAGAAAGAAAAAAAGGGGGAGGGTTATTAGGTAATTAAATATAGATACGACTTATATTCTTCGCATGACAAACCGTCCAACTTATAGTGAAAGTTTATGTAGCCTCATTTTTTTTACTAAGTTTATATTCCATCCTACCGCATTTTATATCCCTTTTGTTCTCAAATATCACAGATAAGCTGCCATACCGAAATTATGATGATGTCTATGAAATTGATCTGTAAACTTTCTAACATATAGATCTGCAGTAGATCCAATTATTTTTATCATAGTATTTGATATCCATCATCAAGGCTAAAATAAATTGACAGACATACCATTTTAATCAACCCGATATCTGAGTGTATCAAATCAAGGGCTGTCGGGAAAAGTAACTTTTTTACATGCATGACCTATTCTAATATCAGAAGAACGAAAGGTAGTTATTATTTAGTGGATATCTCTTTGAAAAAAAAAAGTAATATGATATATGCTTCAAAGGGAAAAATCAAAAATCAAACTTTTTTATTATCATCACTAATTAATAATCTACGCGAACAATACGACCTTCTACCACAGGACTAATACTAGCCCAACGCTTTACCCAGGATACATCGTTATCAGCATTGTACTTACTATTAGGACCATTTTCTTCTGCATCTTCCGAATCAATACAGTTGGGATGACCTTTGCTAGAATCCACAAATGCATCACCAATAGCCTCAGTACTGATATGATAATCTGCACGTTGTTTAATATCACTTTCCAAAAAGGATCTTCCATCTTGACTACTTGTATCACAATCACAGTCTCTACCATCATTAGGATGATTATGTCTTCTGAATTGTTTAGACACACTACGCCAATGCGCTGCTGCGGACGCCACCAATTTCTTAATTCGATCTTCATGATGTACATGCTTGGCTTGATACTCTCGGAAAGCATTAATATATTTCAAACCCAAGAAATATTTACGATACAATGTAGATACCAACACACCACGTTCTTCATCCACAATAATTTTATCCTCGGGTACCTTGAACGCTGTATAACCATCATAACCACCAATCAAATAATTTCTTGTAGCAACAATGTATTCACGTTCCATACTTAACGGGATCATGTTCTCGGGCTCGTAACGTTCCTTTCGGTTCAACATGTTGGGAAAACTAAGTGATCGTCGATGTCCACTACGCTCCTTTAATTCGACACTTGTCAAATGCTTTTTGCAAGTAAACACTCTACGTACACGACTTCCCGAAGGTGCTTCCGGGTTCCATTCGAGACGAATACCTGCTAATTGAGGAAATCGGCCTTCTTGTTTAGGATATTCAGATACACTATTCTCAAGCGCGTCCCATAACTGTCTTCCGGTCACTCGAATCACAACAATAGGGTCAAGAAAAGGGAAGGCGGTCAAAATGTCTCCCAATGTAATCTCTCCCACTTCAATAATACTATCGTTTCGAATCGTGCCACCCACACAGAACCCAATCTCGGCTGGAGTTTGAATATTCTTGTAGTACATCATCATCAAATCGGCGGTAAGATTTCCCAGATTGGTTTCTTCGGTCCGAACGGTCATACTACGGCCATCCAAGGGAACAGTGGTATATCCGATGGCTGTCTTGGTTTTAGAGGAAACGAGTTTGGCTACATTTTCAACCAGCTCTTCGGTAGCTTCATCGGGTTGTACACTTGAATCTATCACCTCACGTTCAGCTATGAAGGATAATTACACAAAATGTGTGATATTTTAGTAACAAAAACAGATACACTCTTTCGTATATGTATAGCTTACCTGACATGTCCTTGATGTATTTTTTACCCGTATCTGAATCACTTTCAATTTCAATTTTCAAATAGGAAAACTCTCTGAAATCAGTACCACTCTTGACAACTCGTACAGGGTATCTCTCATCATCCTCTTCCTCTTCGTCGCCTTCCACGATTTGTTCAGGATCATAACCGACGTCATCTAAATTCTTCTCTCGGGCCCAATTATCCCCAATAATATCCACAGCATTGGATACGTAATAAAAATGATCATGTCTACATTTTTTTTTTTTTTTTTTGTTAGTATCTTCCAATAAAAAATCGTACGATATAATTTACCCTCCTAACACCAGATCGATTTCACCTTTACAAGATTTTGCCAATTTGACATCGTTGGGTACACGCATATGTGTTAGGGCAATGACCAAATCCACCTTGTGGGGACCTTCAGGATCCTTTAATTCTTTGGAAAGATCCTTGGCTACTTGAACAAAATCATAATAGGTCAACTCTGGAGGAAATCTAATTATATAATTCAGTTTCTTTTTTTCTACATTATCTTTTTCATTTCTTTTATATACTTACGAGGGAATTGTTTGGATCCATTCTCTATTATACGCAAGAAAAGATCAGTTTTGCTGTCTATCAAAAAATAATGTATTCACCCTGTAACACTTACTTTTCAACCAAACCAACAAAGCCAAGACGTAATCCTGCATGTTCAAGTACAAGATATCGATCGATTCGCTGATGCGCCGTATCCGCACCGTTCAAAACATTAGAAAGTAACCAAGGAAAATTCGTTTGTCCAATCAATTTCTCCAATTGTGGCATACCAAAATCAAAATCGTGGTTACCAAGACATGCAGCTGCAATATGAAACTGATTCAAGATCTCCGGCCTATAAACATTTTTTTTTTTTTGTCATAAAAGTAAGTTGTCTTGTATGCGCTCTCTTCTCTATTTTGCTTACATGTGGGAGCCTCGGGTAATAGTGCCTTCAAGACTGGGATTAAAAGCGTCGCCAGAGAATAAAACAAGTGGCTCAAGGTCACTTTGGGAACGGATTTCATTTACCTTGGTCGCGAACCGAGATGCACCGCCAATAGGTTCGTCTTTAGACGGCGAAGCATGGTATACATCGTTAAAATGAATGAGTTCAAGTGTAGTCATTGTAAAACGGGAAAAAGTAGAAGGAAGAAAAAGAAAAAAGAAGAAGGAATCGAGAGCTTTTTATCTGCTGCTTACTGAGCAAATAAAAAGTAGGCTAACACGTTGGACCGTCATCATAAGCATGAAAAAAAAGGGGGCGGGTGGGCGGAAACCTCTCAACTCCGTCTTTAAGGTTACACTAGAAGGAACCCTTCACCTTCAAAATTTAGCGTGTGATTAACGTAGAACCCTGGATTTCATTATCACGTTTGAAGCAACTTGGTAATACATACACAGGGTACTGACATTATGTGATACCCGCCTTTATTTATTTTTTCAAAGTCAATATGGTCTTTTTTTACTTTGACTGCAGCAGTTTTATTCATCTGCTGAACACTTTTTGTTTTGCAAGATGATCTGAATGGAATAAAGTTGCATATGTGATACTTTCGTTTCGTATTCCCGAGAACGTGGATCTAGCCTTCAAGTTGCTGTGAATCAATATAAAAAGGCATAATTACACGCCCCACCCCACACCCTCCCCGCAATTTCTTTTCTGAAATATGTGCTTCAGAAAGCATGATCATATGTGCTTGTGTCTTTCCCTGTGTCAAGTAGCATGATTCTTTACTTTTTATAGACAAAAAATGTGATTTTGCGTTTTTTTGGTAGAACTTTATTTATCGTCTGATTTATACGAGCCAAAAAAAAAAAATTTCACACGCTTGATTTCTGTCAATTATTCACTTGCCCGAAATAGGTTTTGCAAGAAAATGATTAAACTGAAGCATACATATAATAAATCGTTTGTATGCACTTGGATCTGTTAATTCTGATGGAAGATGTCTTTTTTTTAAAAACAAATTCAGAAAGTATTACGGGCTCCTATGGGGGCCCGTGCGCAAAATACATATTTTTGACCGCGCTACTGTGAAAAACAAACTTTTACATATTAGATTCGAGTTTGATAAAAAATCTGATGTGCACGACCACCTTTTATTCACCATAACTATCCATCACTGAACAAATACAATAAAATAGTTTATCATTAAATAAAGCTTTTACTTATACAATATGGCCGTACGCGTAGAAAGGAAATATCGTTGTAAAATAAAATGAAGTATCCAAACAAATTATGCTATTCTGAATTTAGAGGAATAGAACAAGGACCTACCATTAAGAATGATTTTGCCAACATCTTTACCATAAAAAAGTATCACTATCAAACGTTGTAGGCGTCCTCCAAACATAGCCACCCTTTTCCTTCTTTGAATGAATCTCCGCATGTTTTACATTCTAAAAAAAAAAAAAAAAAAAAAAAAAGGATCTGCCATTCACCTTTTCTTTTTATTTTGTCTGTATATTTCAGCAATGGCGAAGACAAGAAGCTCAAAAAAAGAAAGTCCAAATGAGCAACACATTTCGAAAAACAAGAAAAGGAATCGTAAAGGATCAGTTCATGAGGAACCGAGTGCTGCGCACGAAAATCATGCTAGTAAAAAAACCAAGGGCAAAGGAAAAGCAAAGACTGCAGATAATTCTGCCCTTTTTGACAACTCCCTGCTCAAAGAGACTGTATTGAAAGATAGTCTGTTAGAAGATACACCATTGAATGACATAGAAGACAGTCTATTGAAGGATACGGCAGTGGGGGATATGACCCCAGAGGAGGACATCGCATCAGGGGATATGACGGTAGAAGACGACGAAGATCCATTGGAAAGTGATGAGGAAGATGACATTGACTGGGAGACAATACAGCTTCCTCCCAGATTTGATCCTTCACAGGCAAGCACAGAAGAAACATACAAAGATGTAGAAATTGTAATGGAAGCACCCTTACCTGTGCTCAAGTAAGATTTCTTTTTAACCTGACACATCCACGATACACTTACAAAAATCATAGAAAACCCAAGAAATCAAATTGGAGGATAGTCTATGAAAGAAATCTCCGCGATTGGACACATAATGCACACATTGTATTACTCATTGCTCATTACTCACTTCGAAATAGCTGGTGCTCTCGTGATGAAACCATGGTAAGCATTCACCTTTTACCTTATACGCTCATAATTAACCCCCTTTACCTCCGCAGTCTGTATTGGCATCCATTACACCAGATCATGCTAAAACTTTACTTTCAAAAGACTCAACCCAAGAAAATTTAATCAGGGGTATCAAATGGTTACTTACATGGTGGCATACCTATTTCACTATATCAGGGCCAGGTTTATTCACTATTCCAGCGACAGAATCCCCCGCACAGGAACCATACATTCATACCTTTGAAGATTTTTTACAACTTAGATCAGGTACACGCGATACAAGTGCTCAGTTATTCGTTGCTCTCCTAAGATCTTGTGGTTGTGAAACTAGATTGGTATGTTCTTTACAACCTGTATCTTACAAACCTCCCGTCATCAAACGTATAAGCACCACAGATGATGATGATGACGATCCAGATCTTGCTACCGTCACTAACTTTGAATTCAAAGCACCCTTCAAACCTTACATCGATCCTGATCATCAATGGAAACAACCCAAGGCAAAACCTCCCATCATTTGGGCTGAGGTCTATTGCAAACAAACTCAAACTTGGATCTGTGTGGATCCTATTCGTGCTCACGTTAATAAACCGGGTCTCATGGAACCTCTCTCCTTGGACCGTCATAATCATCTATCCTTTATCCTAGCATTTGAAAAAAACTCGGGTAAACGTCGTGGAAATATCGTGGATGTCACTAAACGATATACCCGGAATATGATGAAGGCGCTCAAGGAAAGAGAGAGACCTTTATCCATGCGAGAAAAACAAGCGGGTGAAAGACTTTGGTCTGACACCTTTTTGGGCCATCTCTCTCGAAAAAACACTCTCAATGAAAGAGATTTGCTGGAACAAGAGGAATTGCAGTTACTGGAAGTAGACGATGTAATGCCTACTTCTATTGGAGCCTTTAAAAATCACCCATTGTATGCCCTCGAACGCCATTTAAAAAGAATGGAAATCTTGTATGAAAAAGAACCTGTCTTGGGTTATATCAAAGGTGAAAAGGTATACGCTAGACAATGTGTTCGTTCCTTATCCACTGCAGATACTTTTCGAAGAGCTGGCCGAGAAATCATGGAAGGAGAGCAACCCTTAAAAATGGTCAAGGCACAGGGTAGTACAATCAATACAAAACGTTTACAAGAAAGAGCAAAAGGAGAAGGCAATGAATTACTCGTGCCGTGTTACGGTGAATGGCAAACGCGTTTATATGTCCCACCACCTCTAGTCAATGTAACTTATTATTTTATTTTATTTTGTGGGTTAATTCTAACTTTGTGTTACTTGTATGGCAGGGCAAAATTATCAAGAATGCATTTAACAACATTGATCTTTTTAAACCCACTATGTTACCAAAGGGTGCAGCTCATATTCCAAGTAAGTTGTATTACCGCCTTCATTGGCTCCTCCTAAAAAAAATTGTTTTCAATTTAGTCAAAGGTATTGCAAGGATGGCAAGAAAATTTGGTATCGATTATGCCGAAGCTGTGGTAACTTTTTTTTTTTTTTTTAAAAAAAATTACTCTCCAAAGGAAAATAGTTAAATCTTTTTATCAGGTCGATTTTGAATTTAAAAAACTAAAAGCTGTGCCAGTCATGGATGGTATTGTCATTGCCCAAGAAAACAAGCAGATTTTATTAGAGGTACACTACCAAAAAAAAAAGAGAGAGAGGGATATGTCGCTCACTATTTTTAAATAAAAAAGGCATGGGAAGAATACGAACAGACAGAAGCAAGGAAAGCCATTGCCAAACAAGAAAAGGAAACACTTTTACGCTGGCGAAAGCTCATCAAGGGATTAATCATCAAGGCTAGAGTAGATACAGAATACAGCCAAGACGTATGGGATGGCTATGACAACGATGGTGATGCACCAGGAGGCTTTCTTCCTGAGGAAGAATAACAATATATAAAGATAAAAAAAAAAAAAAAAAAAAAAGGGAGGGGTTTATTCTATAACTACAGCAAAATTATTTCGTCCGCCACCTTCCTTGCCAGGCAAAATCTTCTTTTTCCAACTAATCTTGCTCGTATCCGGTACTTCTGTCAGTTCAAATAAATAATACGCAAGCTTATTCGAAAAATGATGTTGAATGCATTTTTTATACCCAATCGATTTCATCATCTCTAATAAATACTCGTGTGTCATGTACCTCGAATTATCCACACACGGTAAAGGAACTACTAAAAAGAGGTAATGTAATCGATCCGTCACTGAAGGTAAACTAAGGAAATCCCGTGTATGAATCAACATTTGACCTATTTCCTTTATCTAAGTATATTATACACACACACATTTATATTGTACATTCACGATTTACCTCGGTCTTTGGGATCGCCAACAAAATTAATCACTAAACTCAAACAAACAATATCAAACTTATCCACTGTAGGTTTCATCTGTAAAAAGTCCTGCTTTTGAATATCAGGGTGTTGTGGATTTAAGTCAATAGGTTTGGCTGTGATCCATGCACTATAAGGCTTATAATTATCTGGTGCCACAGCACCAATATCCAACACCTTGATAGGTTTCTTTACACTATCCACATTACAATGTGCTTTTAAGGTTTGAATCAACCATTTGGAAGAATCGCCTCCTCTTCCTTTACTCTGACCTAATTGTGAGGCCTTTTGGTACCAATCAAGTCCTCCCATGGACTCCATTTCAGCCAAAATCTCGCCCTCATAAGCACTGGACGCTGCACATGGTTCTGCTCGGCACTTGGCCAACTCTTTATTCAGCACATGAAAGCGTCGAATTAGTCGTGCTGTTTCTACTCTCGAGTGTTTGAATTTGGCGTCGGTCCGTTGTACTCGACTTGTAATCGGTTGCTTCTTTTTTTGTTTCTTTACCATTTTTATGAAGTGTGTGTGTGTGATTTTTTTTTTTTTTTTTTTTTTGAAATGGTTGCTGGTATACGTGACTTGTGATTGGGACGGTCTTTAATGCAATTTAATGGTGTGTTGTTATTTTTTTACCCACCTTTTATTTTCACATTCAAGAAAACATGGCAACTCGAAAAGCAGCCATCACCTTGTACTCTTCGAGCACATGCTCTTTATGCACAACAGCGAGAGAAGCTATTATGCGAGTTCAGAAAAAGGTATATATAGATATGAAACTGACTGAGTCAGTCAACAGACTCACAGGTTTTCCGATAGACGCCTTTTAGTTTGACAGTATTGGATATTCACAAGGGAGAATGTCCTAAAGAATTTCGTGATAAATATATCTTTGATGTTCCCGTCTTACACTTGAATGATAAATTCTTGATGCAACATCGAGTTCCTGAAGAAACTTTATTAGAAGCCATCAAATTATTCGAAACCACAGGCAAAATCAACCCAAAATATTAAGGAGTAAAAAAAATAAAATTACCCCCCGAGAATTTAAACACATCTTTATTATTACATGATTGTACAACAACCTCCATGATTTGTAGGTGTAAATGGATCGTCTTTTTTATCAATAGGTCCCCACACAGATGGGACAAGAGGATCTCTCGTTTGCTTGCAATACGTTATCAGACTATAAGAAATTCATGTTAGCACTTTTTCTGCTTGCAGAATCAAACAATATCAAAAAAAACCTTGTCGATGCTTCTGAGATTGTAATTCTGGGTATATCAAGCTGATCTCGAAGATTTCGGTTGTATTCCAATAACCGTCCTAATTTCGCCTCTGATATATTTTGTGCTTTTCGTGATGGCATGATATTTAACAAATAAAAAAGAGAAAGAAGAAGAAAGGAGAGAAATAAAAATAAGGGGGGGGGCAAGTTTTTTTAGTTTATTTCATGTGGTACCACCATTCTTTTTACCCGAAATGTGAATTTAACAACTTTAGCGTTTCACAGTGTTTCGCGTTTTGCATCAGGCAATACTCGTTCAGACACTGCAACCAATAGCAAAGTCCGTGTGATGATGATATGGTTTAATTCACCCAAAGAAATATGCTGCTGTAATAGTAGGGGCTTCTAACTAAAGAAAGAATCAGCTTGCATTAAGCTACACTTTGTCAGAAAAAAAAAAGGTTTCGCGCGTCATCCGTGCGTAAACAATCCCCTATTTTGTCAATTACGTTTATTATTTTCCTCATGCATGACAATCTATATTTTATAAAATTGCTTGCACACAATTCCATACTTGTTATTCTTCTTCATTGATATGAATTGATCTAAATTCATAACTTCGTCACAGGATTGAATAGCTGGATAATCCGGTGGTGGTGCATGATAGCTACCATCGCTCTTGATCTATATTTTTTTTTTTAATACATCACCCAGACTCTCTATATCAATCATCTTCTTACCATATGGCTTCTATCTGATGAAAACAAGCTTAAATATGTCTCTGCAGGCACCACTCGAAAATACCTATTTCATTCTTTAATAAAACTTTTTTTTTGTACTGTGTAAATGTGTGTGTACCTGTCAAATTCACTTTTTAATTTATAAGCAGGCTTAAATGTCTCGGTAATATATTCCTCTGCTGTACAAGGAAAAGAAAGTACTGAATCATAATCATACACAAGTGCCTCCTTATCTTTTTGCACAAATAAAATGACATGATAATCCTAAATCAATTTTTTTTTTTTTTTAGTGTTACTTTTTTCCTCTGTAGACCACGTTTCTCTTACCCAAACCACTGGCTGTTCATCCACACCCGCCTTTTGTTTCCATAAAGGTACCTATCATCTTTTTATTAAGCAGTGTGCGTGTCTGTTTAAGGGGGGGGGGAGTCTAACCATCTTTATGTCGTTGCTAATGTAAATGACATTGGTGCTATGCAACATGTCGGGTTGCTTTTCTTCGATCTCTTTACATAAGAGATAAATATTTTCTTCGCAATAGCAATTAGTATACTTCAAGTCAAACCGCTCCACTTTCAACATTGTTTTGTACAGAATAAAAAGTAGGGAAAAAAAAAAGAATTTTTACTTCATATTAAAAAAATTATAATTTATTTGGCTAAATCACCAAAGGCATCAATGTAATAAGTAGACTTAACCTTATTCTCGGGAGAGAGTAAGACTTCTTTGGTGGTAATACCCGTTAATACACACAAGGTATCTACACCACCATTAATACCAAACTCAATATCAGTGTCTAATCTATCACCAATCATACAAGTCTTTTTCAAATCAATATGGGATCTAAAAGAAAAAAAAGTTAAAATCGCTACCACTAGTACAAGAAAAAGGATACTTTACTCGGCACGAATAGCCTCCAACATGTTTTGTGCAGGCTTACCCAAGACAGCATCAGGACGTCTACCAAGAGCAGCAATAATGGGAGCAGCAATAGCACCTGCACCAGGGTAAAAATCTCCATGTTGAGGGAAAGTTGTGTCTTCATTGGTCACAATGAAATAACAGCCGGGATTTCTAGTCAGATAAGCAAAGGCCTTGGAATACTTTTTATAGTTGACCTTTGTATCCAGTCCAATGACAACAGCACCCACCTTTTTTTAAAAAAATCGTCCTATCTTTTAGTTTACTTGTATATAATCCCATTTCTTTTCTCTCACCTCTTTATCATCGGGGACAGGGTCGTTATCTGTGATTCCAGAATCTTCTTCTCCACCACAGCTACGAATACCTTCAGCCTCCAACTCATGCTTAATACCATCCATACCCACAATATATACTTTCTTGTCTTCGGGGAAATTCAAGACATGCTTGAGATACGCAGCAGTAGCAAAAGCAGAACTAAATACCTCACTCTATTCAACAATAGTTGTTAGAACTCCCTTTTTAATTATTTTGTAGTTTCCTTCACTTACAAGCTCGGCCTTGATGCCAAAACCTTCAAACTTTTTCAAGAAGGAAGAACGAGACTTTGTACTATTGTTAGTGACAAAGAATACTCGCTTACCCTTTTCCCGAAGAAGATTCATGGCTTCAGGTACACCAGTAAACATATTAGTACCTTCCCACAATACACCTATCAATTATTATTTTTAAAAAAACGGGTTAAGTATTCTATTAAGCAACCTCTTTTTGTTTGTATTTTACCGTCACAGTCGAACAAAAAGTTGTCATACTTGTCAATAAAGGCTTCACGCTCTTCTTTAGTTTGGATATACTCGAGCATATTATGTTTAAACGAAAGAAAAGGGATCCTATAGATTATTTTTTTTTTAGTCACCCTTTTTTTAATCGATAATGATTAAAAAGCAGTCCATCTCTCTCTCCCCCCATCGATTAATCTACATTTATGCACATTTCATCATCCAAATATCAAAACCTATCTCTGCACTGCACCTCTAATATTATTCTCGGGAACAAATTTTTAGATCATAATAATAAATCCTTAGCACTTGTTGCTATTTAAAAAAAGGTCCTTTTGAAGTAGTAAGAACAATCAAAAAGTATGCTGGGTTTTAATCGCAACAAAAAAGCATTGTTTACCCTCCTTCTTTAAATTATTTTAAAATAGGTGTAACATTTGTAGGTGAATTTTCGCTTTCTCTCCTCTTTTTCTCCGCTTTTTTATTATTATTATTTAGTCCATCTCTAAAGAATGAAGGAAGCAAGCCCATTAAGACAACAAGTGTCGGGGTCTGTGTATTCCTCCACAAGGTGAACTATTATTTTGTGAAAGAAGAGATGAAAAAAAGAAACTAATGAATGCAAGTAGAGATTTAGATGTTGTATTTGAAGAAACAGAACAAACAGTGTATCATCAGTTTCAAAGACCTAAAGTTTCAGAGCTTCCTTCCTCTCGTCGTCCTCGTGCAGGCACTATGCCTTCTTTTATCCAGACTGAAGTCAATAACCGACCTTCTTCAAGTGCAGCCTTATTATTAACCATCGAATCTGGTAGACATCGTTCGGGCTCACTCAACTTACCTCAACCTTCTCCTTCCTCTTCCTTTTGGAACTTGAGACATGATGCTCCCCTTTCTCCTTCTTCCGAACAACTCTTACAAAACGATAGTGATTTCTCAATTGCTCGTACTATGCGTTCTTTGGGCTTACAAGAAGAAGAAGAGGAGGAAGAAAAGGAACATCAGAATAGCTTATTTCATCATCAATCGCCTCCCGAATTTCACATGCCAAGTCGATCTCTTTTATCAGGTACAAATCGAAATCGATCTTATTCCGTCAATGCTACAGCCATTTATGAAAATAATGAAAGATTAAACTCCAATAATACACCTTTACCTTTTGCAAGTCCGTTGGAAGGATTTACGAGACAACAACAAAATAGACCTCGTGCATCTAGTATGGGACGTGCGGATGCAGGTAGACTACCCCCACCACAAATAGGTTTATGGACTCAACCTATTCAACAAAGATCTTCTCCCCTTGTTTCTATGAGAGAAGAAGATGCCTTGTCTTTGGGGGATTCGGAATTATTAGCCAATATATATGAACCTACCACCACAACCACAATCACCACAACCACCAATAATACTGCAGAGGTAATATATACATATATTGTAATCATACTAGTGAAATCAATTTTTAATTTATTGTGGCATTTCATTAGAAACCTTACTTAAACTATAGTCAATCCACACCCACCTTTCGTGAAAATTCTTCACAATTATCCACACGCTCACTTTGGGTGGGCAATATCGATCATACAATCACCGTTGAGCTTTTAACTCTTGTATTTTCTGCTTTTGGGTCTATCGAAAGTGTCCGTCTACTTGTCGAAAAGGAGTGTGGCTTTGTCAATTTTTATCAGGTCGAAGATGCCGTACGAGCCAAAGAGGAAGTCTTGACTCGCATGGGAGGAAGAATTGGTGCTTGTATAGTTCGCATTGGCTTTGGAAAAGCAGATGCTGCTGCTGTCACCGAGACCAACGTATTACAACCTACCCGAGCATTATGTAAGTCATTATTAAATTTCAATATGTATTAATCTAACCATAAAATATATTAGGGCTAGGAAATATACCAGGAAATACAACACCCACTTCCTTACAAAACTTATTTCAGAAATACGGTAATATCGAATCCGTACGTGTCTTGTCTCATAAAAACTGCGGCTTCATCAATTTTGAATCTACCGACAGTGCCATTGCCGCAAGAGATGCTTTGTTACAAAACGAAATTGCTGCTCAAGGATTTACCAGCGCTCGTGTAGGCTTTGCTAAAATACCCCCTCCTCCTCCACTTGTCACCAACAATAAGAATTCTACCTCATCTTCTTCATCATCATCTTCTGTTGTTAATGAAGAAACCACCGCCACCGATACCACTAGTCTTTGGCAAAACGATCTTGTTCAAATCATGACTCAGTTTAATGTTCCCAAGGATATATGTCTCTCTTATGTCAAAGGTAAAAACTTTTATTATTCTGTTATTCAATCATTAACAAATCACCCTTTGTAGACCTCAAAGTTTCATCTGTCTATTTTGATTCTATACGGGCAGTTCCTGAGCTGAGTGCCAATCGGCAATTCGATGCTGCACGTCTTCGTGATATGCGTAAAAGAGCAGATAGTGCAAGTAAAGGAAACGAGGAAGCTGAAGCAATTGCACAAGAATGTATGCAAGATATTGCAGAAATTAGTAGTGGTAAGTTCTTTGTAATACGTATAATAAGAAAAACAAGTAAACTGACTTTTTTTTTATTATAATTAACAATGGTAGATTACATTGGTAACACAGTTGTTCAACGGTTATTTGAAAAATGCTCTGAAGATACAAAGACGCAAATGTTGGAGAAAATTGGCCCTCATTTGGCAGCCATCAGTATCCACAAGAATGGAACGTGGGCCACACAAAAAATGATTGATCTTGCAAAGACTCCGGAACAAGTCAACCTGATCAGTCAATACCTCAAACCTTATATTCCTCCTCTCTTATTGGACCAATTTGGAAATTACGCTGTCCAATGCTGTCTTCGTTTGGGTCAACAAACCCAATTTATTTTTGATGCCATGGTAGAAAAAGTCATGATCATCTCACAAGGTCGTTTTGGTGCTAGATCTATGCGAGGTATCCTCGAAAGTGAATTCATCAGTGACAATCAACAACGATTTGTGGCTTCTTCTCTATGTCAAAACGCACTAGCTTTGGCCACAAACGCCAATGGTGCGTTACTTCTATCCTGGTTGATAGAGTCCACACAGATAGATGGTCGTATGCATGTCTTGGCTACTCGATTGGCTCCTCATTTGGCTCAATTATGTGTTCATAAATTGGGCTCTCAAATCATTTATAAATTAATCAATCAGACGGTGGATGAAGATGCACAAACTCTGCTATTGGAGGCCTTATCGCAGGAATCCGTTTTATCAGAGGTTTTGGCAGATCAAGTACGTGGTTTGGTCTTTATCCAAAAGGTCTTGACTTTACTTTCTTCTCTTCAAAAGCATCAACTCTCTCATCAGGTTTGCAAAGAGCTTGAAAAATTCGATAGTCCTAGTCATAGAAAACTCTCTGATCTGTTGTTAGAAAGCGAATCATAAAATAATGATGATACCCATTTAAAAAAAAAAAAACTATTTGCTTTCCTTGACGGAAACATTATCAAAATAAAATCACATACACTCACTCACTCTCTCACACACACACACATATTTATTATAAATACATAGATATTAATCACAATAACGATCCTTTATTCTCAAGCTTGTTCCTTGATTCAATCACACGTTCCTTTTGTTCCTTTATTGTGAGATTCATTTCGTCCGTCAAAGTTTCAGGTAGATAATAAAGAAACGGTTCTGTCTCTGTCCTCAAGAAATTCGCCAACTTTTCCTGTTGCTCTAGTTTCTTTAACTCTCGCTCTTCCGCCTGTAGTTCTTGTTCCTCCTTTATTTTTAACTCTAACATGCGTTGCTTTTCTTCTTTACGTGCCTGTAACCGCTCTTGCAATTCCTTTCTTTCCAATTCTAACTTTTCATGAAGTTTCTCATTGATCTCTCGTCTATTTTTATCCTACACGTCATTCGTTCAGTTTTTTTTTTTGAAACACGAAAAAAAAAAAACTATTCACACACTTACCACTTCACTTGTCTTTTCTGTCTCGTTCTTAAACTTGTTTAACGTGCCTAATAAAGCACCAAACAATCGTTTGTTGCGATTCTTTCCTGCTTCACTGGTTTCCAAACGAGGTCTTTTAATCTACTCGCTTTCTTTTTTAGTGTATATAATAAAAAAAAAAAAAAAGTTTTCTTGAGAAAGTTACCTCTTCATCTTGTCCAGACTCTTCTTTACTTGAAACATCAATTGATCTTTTACGATGACTGGTAGATGGTACTACTATGCTGGATTGTACCATTTTTTTTTCTTTTTTGTGTGGGTGTAAAAAATAAAGGGCGGCTAACAATCCCAGGATTTTTTATTTTGTTTTAACCCCTTACACCTCACAGTCACATCATGATATTTTTTATGCATTGTCAATCTCAAAGTGTATAATCTGTTTGGTCTGTGCCTTTGACTTGTTTAGCATTTTATAGAGCTTGATCTTCATAGCTGTCTATGTCATTTTCCCCAAGATTCGGTCTCAATTGTTTGCAGAACGCTTAAAAAACTAAAGTTATATTCTCGAAATTTTTCGGGGATACTTTCACTCGAATTGCTTTTGCAGATAGCCATCATTCCTTAGATGAATAAAGTGATATTCATACTGTACATAACTTTGTGCTGCTTTCAAAAGTATTGAAAGGGTTGTTGGCTCATAATTCATGAGTTTAGCAACTATAGCAATGTATGATCTCCTCCATATATGTAGATAATACTGTGCTTGTAAAAATTGCATCATTCTAAAAACATTCTTCTTAGGGATAGTCAAAGCACACGTAGCCACAAAGTAATATCGGGTGACTTTGGTTACCTTTATGTTCTAAAGATAAGAATATACAATCAAAGACAATGCAATATTTATGAAACAATGTATATTGAGCGGTATATGCTTATTCTGACAATTTCATCATGAAAATATGTATATACCACCTGAGCTATACTATATATAGTAACTTCTCTTATATATCACCTGCCGGATTGTACCCAGACAATCTATGCCCGGCAGGTGGTAGATAGCCCATTATACGTGTTGATATGGATTAATAAAACGGCACTTTTTAGGCTCATAAAGTCAATTACCACCTGTCTGTTATGTGAAGTCTGGCAGGTGTTAAATAGGCAGAACCCTCCTACCACCATTTCTTTACAAGATTAACAGTGCTCTGTCTAGTAACGTATTTTCCTTCATACTTTCCGTAGACAATAAATGGCCGTGCAAGTGTTCTCGGTTAACCTTATCAGATTGGTCTACTGCTTGTACCCGTAAAAGCTTTCGATGCTTGAATCTTAATTGGATTGGATATTTATTCTTACAGCTTGATCGTTTGTTCTCTTTTTCCTCAACGATTTCAATAGTAGTCTTACGAGCATTTCCATGCTTACAGCGAAAAACTAAGTATGTTAATTCACTTTTATCGACATCTAAAGCAAAGCTGTTTTTGAAAGCCTATATTTAAAGTACTGTTTAATCTGTGTTGACTGCCGAAAGGCCTCATTTATAGCATTTAAAAGAGATGATTTCCAAATTATTTTGAAGTAAAGTAAAGTGAAGCATAATAAAGTATTACTGTGTTCCTACTATTATCTATTTACGTTAACTGTAAGTCAAAAAATAACTTTATGAGCCTAAAAAATGCCGTTTTATTAATCCATATCTACACGTATAATGGGCTATCTACCACCTGCCGGGCATCGATTGTCCGGGTACAATCCGGCAGGTGGTATATAAGAGAAAATACTATATATAGTATAGCTCAGGTGGTATATACAGGTTCTCTTTTTCAAGCGTGATGGTCTACACGTCGATTGACATGCCATATCATCTAAACTTCATTGGATGATCGTTTTCTGTTTTCCATAAAATCTGCTTTACTGTCATTACAAGCTACTACTGGAATGCAGATAGACAATTACCAAGCTCTGACTTGCTTGGGAGGTTTTTGCAAGTGTTTCTGTTTTAAGTAAAGGCTCATACATTATGGATGATAAAATAGACAAATGAAATCATCCTGACATAAGCTTGTTTATCTATAAGTAAAGCTGGTTCACACACTTTATTTTTCTCATTTTCTTTTCCCTTAACATACTTCTTTTATCGTATGAAAGTAAAAAGGTTTGTTTAGTAGTGACTCTTGTTTCTTTGAAAAGAAGCTAAATTGAAAAAGATATATAATTGTGATATTGCGGCTGCAGCTAGCCTTTGCTATAGGAGGGAGACCTCCTAGGCAGAGTTCTTGAATTGTTGGAACTCACAAACCGTAAATAGCTGGGATTGGACTGTAAGCAGGTGCAATCATACTGGTCTGCTGGTCTTCTGGCCAGAATTCCTGTAAGTGGTATAAAAAAAATACGTTTGAAAAAAATACGGAGGTCTAGACATTTCCGTTTTTTTTCAGTGTTCCAACTTCCTGCTTTGTTACCTTGTTTTCTTACCATTTATTTGAATTTGACGAAGTTCTTGATGTCACAAAAGCGACCGGCCAACAAAAGTGATAGCGAATCTGCCCACAAAAAGCAAATGGCTGTAGGAATGAACCGGAAAGTCAACAATCCTCAACACATCACCTATTGCATCGAAAATAAGGCCACCCTCACTTTTCCTGCTTTTTGTGAGAAATTCGATTTGTTCAAAAGGGACTACGCTTATTCGCGGTATAAGAACATTATATCCATGTATATACCGGATGATTGCGATAGGCTGACAAAGGAATTCAATTTATGGAAAAGTTCCTTCGCAAGCAAACAGTTTTGGTTACAGAAAACACGATTGGTGACGGATCTTGACGCACATCTCAGGAGTGCCGAATACGTGCAAAAAGTTATTCAACAAGAAATTCAAGTCTTGCCTGATGTCAATTGCTCGACATCCGTTCGCGTTTCCAGCCATGATACAACTCATCGCTCGACGTCACCATCAATCGATGATAACACCACTTCTATTACCTCGAATTCTGATAATCAAGAGACTAATGACTGGCAAGAGTCTGCGAATACGCCTGTACTGGCAGATTCTGTTTTAAATTCTAACTGCTTCGTTGCCACTGATAATGAGAATTCCACCGATGACTCGGCTTCTGCGGATATGACAAGACATAATGACGCTGATCTCCTAGATCTGCCTGGACATCAGGCATCATCGACACTGCTTTCTCATGCAAATGCTTCAGCTGGATGGATGTTCAAAGGCACAAACATCTCGACATTATTCATGATATTTCAACAAAAGGTATTTAACATCACAGCATCTGCTTTGCTTTATATGGAAACATCGATCCATGAAGCACTCGCTTTATCTCATGTATTTCTCTTAGCACCTCAACAGCATAGTCAACTCATGATTGATGTTTTCACTAAAGAAATCTTGGATGCTGTTGTGATCGAGCTTATATACAGATATAACTCTATCATCAATTCTTTCTTTCTTATCTGATAACCTTTCTATAAATCATTATTGCATTACTCTTTAAATCAAATACATGCTATTACACTCTATTTACTACGCATTGATTACTTATCAACATATAGAAAACAATAGTCATACATTTATTCCAGATAATACAATCCAATGATATGATCGCTCGTCAATAACAAGATTCTCGAAGGTACCATGAGATGCTCGATCTTCAATTGACAATACGCCTATTGTATATTTGACAGGTTTCACTTTAATAATTGATATTCAGCCAGCCCTGAATATGTAGACATAAAGGAACAATCATTTTTGGCTTAGTGCCATTAATTTTTTTGGTTACAGACATTCAATTTTCTCAAAGTGACAAAATTTACCGTTTTTACTGTACAATAATATTTAGTCCAAAAATACAAGTTTTTAAAGTTGTTAACAAAACGTTTACTCAGCTGCCAAAAATAATTATAACGGTTTATGCCACAAGTTAATTGATTGTGGAACCCGCGTGATTTATATTTTCATCCTATATAAAGGACCCATCTTTCGAGAAAATAAAACCGCATGAAACTATACCAATTTTGCAAAAACGTTGCTCTCCATCCCGACCATACCGTAGTATATTCAGGAGTCAAAAAACACGAAGGCAGGGTTGTTGATGAAGTAAACATTGGCGCATTCTTAAATGTAAAAGAGTTCCTAAGGGTGGGATGAAAATTTCGAAAAGAACACATTAACTACGAGGCAAGCGCAGTAAACTCAGAGTACGTTATTAAAGGTGATAACACACCCAGAGTTATCTATCGCGTCTATAAATTGGACAGACCTGAACAAGAAAAAGACGTTAAAGGATCAGTATCGGATTTTTGTAATATCATCGACACTTTACATAACAGCAAAAAGGAAAGCATCTATGAAAAATACCTCAAAAAATTCACCAGAAAAGCATTTGTGTTTTTCGCATGCCTCGACAATTTCGACACTGACTGTTCTGGCGACTTTTATGTAACCGAAAAGACACTCAATTTTGACGACTTAAACCGGGGCGTTAGTAAATGGAACTGTGTGTATGAAAACATGCTACGTGTGGATAAGTCAAGTTTCTATTTCAAATTAGAGCAGTCTATTAAGCCTAGACAAGCAATGATTTTTTTTTACATGTATTGTATCAAAAGCTTAATGTGTACAGGTTGTTATCACACTTGGTCTCATCAAGATCTTTTAGACCTTTTGCAACACAGCCAGGCTTACAAAGAGGCAACAACAATACCCCTAACGGACGATGAAGCTTACTGTATGCAAAAAAAATTTAAATGCTGCAAATTATGGACCCAGTTTATAAACAACGAAAACGCCTTTGCCAGAAGGACACCAGGACTTCGTCATTCAATTAGACGACTGTTCTTCTCTTCCTGGTAGTTTTTTTAATATATCTACCATTGTTTTATTGAACTTTTTTTTAAATAAATTAAATTTATTTCTCTCCTCTACGTTTTTTAAAAAGCATTTACATCAACCCATTGCACTAAATTTACAGCCTATTAAATTTGTTGCATTTTTCTTGGTCGTAGTGCTCCTTATCACATTCGGCAATAGCCTGAATGTTTAACAAACAAGCTGATGTTATTAAGGATAACAACACTCTCGTATACAGAAAAAGGCTTTTGCGATTAACAAACTAACGAACAAATAAAAAAATAAAAATAAAAGACAATCGATTATCAGGCTACTTTAGAAGGTGGAAGGACTTAAATGTTTATCGGTTAACTTCAATTACATACACTGATAAATAGATTTTTTTTTTTATTTATTTATGATTATCGACAAAATGAGAACCATTATTGTTTACTAATAGTTCATCTCGACATCCTTATTTGTTGATGACTCTGGTTTTTCTAACTGTGGTGGCAGCTGCGACGATGATTCTGGACTTTTAGTTGCGTTAATAGTGGTTGCATTTGAGGGGTAATCCAGCTTGTGCTCAACAGATTCAGTTAAGCGGCTAAAAGCACTTTTATCGCTGGACTTTGTGTAGGAGGTACCAGCTGTATTATGAGCCACAGGTTGGTCATGGTAGCTAGGCGAGTTCATTACAATGCGGGATGCATTTGGTGTATGTGAATCGTCTCTATATGCTGGAGAAACAGGGTTGTGTACATCATCCATGATAGTATCATGATCGTGTGACATGGATATATGTGGTGAATCGGGTATATTTAAAGACGTGATACTCGATGAGGGCTCCGTAAAGGCACCCTGGCGTCTGATTTTATCCATAAAGCCAATGACCCGAGCAAGATCAAGATCTGGTGGATCACTCTCGATGGCCAATGTAAGAGGTTCGACTAGATCATCAATCTTTTCAATCGGTAAGTTACAGCAAGCAGCTATCAAACGTTTGCATTGCATTTCCTTTTCAACAAACTGGTCTTCCAAATCTTTAATTTCATTCAAAAGTTCCTGATCATTGGCAGTGTATGCTTTGACCTTGGCCTGAATATCTTTCACATAAGCTTCCAACTGCTGCTTTTTCTCTTCTTCTGTTGCATTTTCTGAAAAGACGAGCTCAGGAGCGTCGAACATGGCATCGATATCTTCACTTTCACTCATACTTTCGATTTCATGAAGGCTGGGCATGGGTTTATCCGCCTGCTTCATGACACTCTCAAGACGACTCCATCCAATTTGAAGAGCATTCTCTATGTTTTTGGTCTTTTGTTGAGCCTCAGATAATTTTTGTGACTGGGCTTGACGTTCCTCTAAACCTTTCCTTGTCGTTTCCAATTCCTGCGTAACAGCATCCAAACTTTCTTGTACACTCTGAAGCTCTTGTTCCTTTATCGTTAATTGTCCCCCGTATTCATCATCTAATGCATCGACAATTTTTTGCACAGCTATAAAATCATATAAAGTGTTAGTTTTCTTTTTAAAAAATACTGTATTAGGTATTTTAGGCCTGTGTCTTACTCGCTACAATCTCTTTTCCTCTTTGACTAGGGGCGTAAGGTCTTTTAGAATATAAAGATGAAGTGGGATACGCGCGTTGAGATCCAGATGCCTCTTCCATATATGTATCCTATAAGTACAAAGATAAAATTAACTTGTGAATTGCATTTTTAACCATTGTACCTCCTACCCCGTCGTTGTAGTCTCTCATTTGCAACCCATTATTGTTTTCGGCCGATTGTGTTGCACCAGCTTTGAGTAGAATATCCACAAGAGGTTGACAATGCAATCTAGCGGCAATATTAAGGGCAGTATCCCCAAGAGAGTCCTGAGCATTAATAATTGATTCTGTGTCATCATTCTCTTTACTGATGGCTTTTACTAAAGTCTTCATATAATACACGGCTGCATGTGTACGACCTTGGATACCAGCCGTCAAAGCAGCGTGGTGAAAGACACTTCTCTTTTTGTTATCTACAATTTGAATAGATTCCTTCAATAGTTCAAAAGTTTTTTCAAAACTATTATTTTCATAACTATTTGTCACCATGACACCACGCATTAACGGAGTCTCCCCTGTATAGCTCGTGCAAGCAATGTTGGCCCCTCTTGAAACAAGTAGTTCAACAGTTTTTGCTCTAGCCAACGCTGTGGCCCAATGAAGCGCAGTGTGGCCTTGTTCATCAATCACCATATCAATATTAAAACCTGATTTTCCTTGGGTATTTTTGAGTAAATCAGGTATATGTTCCGGCTTATCTGACAAAAATATAGACATGAGAATACTTCGGTCACGTTCGTCGGCAGCTGCAGTGTCTTCATTTATTTCTTCTAAAGCAGCTACTTTTGCCTTTTTACGTGGTTGTGAAAGCTCTGCAGGCCCGATAGGAGACAGAGCATGAAGTTTTAAATTGTGTTGTGCTTTCTGTTTATATTTTTGGGGAGCTTTTGGCTGTGGGTGTGTATGTTGCAAATTCTCTGTGTTTAGCTTTCTTCTTTCAGCAATGGCTTGTTCTTTTGTTAGTAGCGAACAGTCCTCTCCGTCTTCGGTGCCCAAAGCATCTAATTCGAAATTGAATAATGGACTTAAATCGCCAAGCACTCCGTATCTGTCAGCTAGCTCTTTACTTTTATCAAAAGGAATCCTGTTTTTTTTTGTACGGTGGTGTGTTAGGATAGAGATATAAAAAAGAAGCACGCGCAACACTTTTTCTTTACCAAGTTCCCTGATATTTTCCATATCCTCCTTGAACCTTTTCATGCTCGCCAATGAGAACTTCCTTTTCAAGGATCTTTGTACGTTTTCCTTTCTCAATATTTGCTACTTTTAAAATTTGTGTTGCATTCATGTATGAATCTGTTCTTCGGCGCATCACAGCAACGTCATTAACAACCATTTCAAATACAGGTACACCAGAGTATACAGCAGAATATATTCTGCTTAAATCGGACATGTTGAACAAGAATTAGAATAGTATTAAAAAAGGCTTTGAATATTTTTTTCCTCCATGATTTTTGGGAACGCGTTCATTTATAGTACCGCAGTGTGCATCAATTGAACAAAATCCAAATTAAGGCTGTGTCGCAAACAAGTCACGTCCCAAGTGAACGATACATTCGATTGCAAAAAAAGTATGCAGATTGGTCACTTTTCTAAAATAATATTAAAGTTCTAATGATATATTTTACTTCTGTGTTAATTATCCCAAAACAAAGAAAGTTCCCTCATCAGATGCTGATGTTCCCGGGCATACTGTAAGGTATCAAGCATACCACAAATGGTCACATATCAAAACCAAAATTTGCATCACATTTAAGACAATTTCCGGATATACCTAAAGTACGAGATTTCAAGTAGTTAAGGTTGTTGGATTTATTTTTTACATTTGATACCCGTACAAGTGTCAGAAACTATTTTAATGCCCGATCATCACCACATGCACTTCATTGTTATTTTCAACCCTCTCTTTTTCAAATATCAACTTTATTATAGTCTTAATGTATACTTGGTTATCGAAAACCTCATACCTTATGTAAGCATATTTTCTGATTTAAATATATTTTACCTTGCAATAAATATGGCTAACTGGAAGAAAATAGCTATGGCTGGCGTCTTTAAAAGAGCATAATATATCAATTGTGATACACTTTGAGATAACTTATAAAATGCTCATAATCCTGCAGAGTGTTCTGACAATAGATCATCTACTACGATCAACAAGCGTATTCGTGTAACCCCGCCTCTGGTGAAACCATGATTTCCAATTTTATTCAGGCTGATTGCATAATGCCTTCAATGTCAAGATGCAGAACATAAAGTTTAAAATATCAAAACATGGCTCAGCAACTTAAAAGCTTAAAATTGAGAGCAATGTCTAAAAAAAAACTCGTCCTGGACAATTCTCACTGAGGCAGCTTCAATATTTAGTTGTTGTATGGGTGTATTTTGATTTCTTATTTGGATTACACCCTTCTCACCAGAAATTATGTTGTGTGAAATAACTTTGTAGGAACAAGGATGGCCCTCATAAACGTTTACATGAATTGAAACCCGGTGTCACACGGTCACTTGTTTTTTTACAAGATTAAAACGACTGTTGTATCATTTTAGATAAGACCACTGCAATAATATTTTTAAAGAGGGACACGCATAGCACTTATGACAGCGATAAACTGTTTGCTTTTAAATTATCTTGCATAGAAATAATCTCACGTTTCAGTTTATCAACTGCCATTATAATTCTTGCAAACGATATCTTAGAGGTTTCTGGTTATCAATTGAGCTGATTTACAATCTTTTGAAACAGGTGGTCTTTTGTAGTGTACGGATTTTTAAGAAGCAGTCTCGTTTATGCGGGATATTTGTATCTATAAACTATTATAATCAGTGCCTTGGATAGATCAGTCTTTTGAATCAACCAAAGATCGTCTTTAACAGCGTTTCGTGAGATGATCTGCTTTTTTTTTTAAATAAAGCAAAATTAAATGCTAAGTAAAATGATGTTTACAATAGCAAGTTATAGTTCTAGATCTGTGCTATGAATTTAATAATTTTTATCTCTTAGTAGCGATTGTAAAAAATAAAAGTGCATCATTTAATCCCACACTGATGCCAGCAAACAATAAAGATCATTGTCCACATTCATTATGGATTAAGTACTGTTTAGGACTTTCAGATCTTGCAGCTCTTATTTTTGTTCTTCTTTTGAATCAATTGCTCTCGCGTGCACAATACATAGTCCTGTCTTGAGACTAATCTTGGATTACCCCCTCCCCTACACATTCCGCTACCTGAAGGAACTCATAACTTGATATCAAGTCGGTTGCTTTTTCAACGTCATTACCATAGGTTTTAAAACAGCTGACCACTTCGTCTTCGGATAGAAAGTTAATGTTTTGAACTTCACCTTTGGGTCGTCCAACTCGAGCTGTTCCTTAGACTGCATCATATCTTGAATGAAACCCAATTTTAGACTTCCGCATCTGGGTCCTGTAGTGTAAATCTGACTCATCGGGACTGTTCCAATTTCTGTATCTTATCTCAACCACATCATTTCATATTTCCCCTTTTTCTTACTATAAACACACAAAATGAAGTTTGGAAACTATTTGGAAGAGCGTAAATCGCACTTGCCAGAAGAATATGCTATCAACTGTATCGATTATAATGACTTGAAAACCATTTTAAAGGAACAAGTCTATTCAAATTCAATTAAACTCGAAAATACGCAGGTAGAACAACAGCCCTTTGCCCAACTCGTGTCAGAGCGCCTCGGCCAACTGCAAAAATGCGTGGTCGCATTTATTGAAAAGTTAGACCAACAAGTTGAGAAATCCACCAAATTTTTCGAAAAAGAATCACAAAAGCTAGTACAAGAAGGCCCAAAAATCATAAACGATAACTCTGCTGAAGCAACCACCACATTATTAAAAAGAATTATCACACTTGAAAGATTTGTGTTTCTCAACTATACTGGCATTACAAAGATTCTCAAGAAGAACGATCGTCATTCAGGTCTCTCGTTATCCCAACCTTACCTGGAGCGTGTTGCTCAATTACCCCTTGTCAAGGCAGAAGACTTAACAGCATTAAAGAAAAGAGTAATGAACAAGCTAAATGAGCAGCATTTGGACGGCAATGCTGCTGTAGCAAACTTGTCTTCAACATCGCCAATTATGGTAAGAAGTCGCTCTCATCATTTAAACCCATCCACTGTATTACCACCTACCTTTATTGTTCCAAATCAAAAAGTGCTCGTTTCCTTATCCGGCCCTCATGGTACAGATATTGTTGGTGCAGTACTTGACTGTCTTGCTAGACATCCTTGTAATGTGGATGATTTTATGTTGTCCCGTCTCTATCACAACGTCACATTTGGTGTCCTCATCACTTTACATTCTGATAATGTCGCCATTTTCCGTGATTTAGCTGAAGCTGCCCAAAAATGGGACGCTTCGTTGACTTATGATATTCCTGATTCTCAAGCGACTGAACCTTTGATTCGCGAACAAAAAGAAAATCTGAAAAAAGACAAGAAGAAAGAAAACCGCGTTTCTGCACCTATTTATATCCCATCATCTCTTGAAGAAGCCCCTTATTCAGAACGTATTAAATATGCTGCCACTATCTTAAATCAAGACGGATTAGACTCTACTTTCTTGAGTGAATGGACTCGTTTACTATTGAAGCATCGTATCTCTGTTGAGAAAATGATTAGATTGAACAAGGATAACGATAAACTTTCTTGTGCTGATCTCCGTTTGAGTGTGCCAAGAGGTATGGATATGAGTTTGCTTCGTACTGAGCTCATTGGTTTGTCCGCAAGTTATGGTACTGATGTGGCCTTGCAACGTGACGATGTCTTCAGAAAGAATAAGAGACTTGTTGTATTCGACATGGACTCTACCTTGATTTATCAAGAAGTCATTGATGAAATTGCCCGGTATGCCGGTGTTGTCGATCAAGTTTCTGTAAGTAAAATAGACCATGTTTAATCTGCCTTCTTCTAACAGGAACTTTTTTTTTCCAAAGGCTATCACTGAGGCTGCTATGAATGGTGAAATTGATTTCAAAGAATCATTACGTCGTCGCGTAAATCTTTTAAACGGAACAAGTGTTGGTGTTCTAGAAAACGTCAAACAGATTCTTACTTTTACTGAGGGTGCTCGTTTCTTGTGTCGTGCATTGAAGAAGCTTGGATTCAAATTGGCTGTTATTAGCGGTGGATTTATGCCCTTAGCACTTTATGTCAAAGCTGAATTGGGATTAGATTATGCTTTTGCCAATCAGGTAATATTTTTATCATGGAAAATTATTTATTCGCTTACTCACCACCACTTTAGCTTGAAGTTTCCTCTGATGGATTAACCCTCACCGGTGAAACCATTGGCCCTATCGTAGATGGCGTCCGTAAGGCGGAATTACTTGAAGTCATTGCACAAGCTGAGGGGTTAACTTTAAAACAAGTGATTGCTGTCGGGGATGGTGCTAATGATCTGTGGATGCTTAACAAAGCTGGACTTGGTATCGCATTTAACGCCAAGCCTCGTGTTCAAGAACAAGCGGGTGCAAGAATCAACCAAAAGAGTTTGAAATATGTACTGACATTGCTTGGTTATTCTGAACAGGATATGGAGGAATTGGGAGGAAATAATTAAAGTAGATTTTATTTGAAAATAATAAAAAAAAAATCATTTATGGGTTTCCTGGTAAATAGCAACTGAGAAACTCGCCAACGGGATCGGGATCCCCGTCAGTCTGTACTTTTTTCGCGCATTCTGTCGGAGCCCTCCCAGTGTCTACTGTCAGTGGTTCGTCATGTCTAGCTAATTGATGTTCTGAATGGATACATTTTAAGTTTGCAGCCTGTGAGAGTGTGAAGTACAAAGAAAGTAGAGCCAACAAAGTAATATGCATTTAAAATGCTGTGTAAAATTTAATTAAATAGAAGAAAGCGCATAGACTTGGGTATTTATACACATTACGAAATATGCAAAGAATGAAAAGCACAATAGTATAAAACAATTTTTCAGCTGTACTAGAAGCATGCACTTAAATACCCGAATAAAAATATAAAGGCCACGTCAGAGTTTTCTTTGCTTTTCCATGAGGAATGGACTTACATGATAAAGATGTGGTTCCTCGTTATTTTCTTTGTCTTGAACTAGCAATAATATTGAAACACCTGTTACAGTTGTATTAAATAATATCACGTACCAATTAACCAAATTTACCACCCATTGAACCTTGAGGGAATAGCTTCAATGAGTAAATCCTCATGGTATAATACTATAAGCAGAAGAATAATTTAAACATATCTTACCTGCACTATTATAAAACACTGTTCGTATTGGAACCTAATTGCCCAGACGGCGTTCATCCTTAGATAGCCGATGTATCGTTCGTACTAGCGCCAACATCAATGGAAACATCTTACCCTCATCAAAAGGAGGAAAAAATGATTACTAGTCGCCACGATCTTCTCAACATTTATGGACACTTAGATAGATCTTTTGATTAAAATGATTTTGAGTGATTATGCAGCCATGCACATTTCTGGTTTAATATTTCAAAATAAGGTTGGACATATGCTGTGCAACAATAAATTCAATGTTTGCGTTGCACACCTTTTCTATGAAAAGCATTAGATCAATAGCTACTAACAATATAATACTATAACGCTCTTTCAGAAAGCATTCGGGAGAAAGAAAAAACCTTTAAAATTCTTAAGTAATAAAGATCAATAGAATTGACATTCTAATGTTCACAAAAAAATCGGAATGACCTTAGAAATTTTTAGTTATTTGTGCTTATTTACATGTATGATTACGCCATAAATAATCTTGATGCAAATTCATTTTAAATCAGACAAAAAAATAAAAAAAAAAGTTTTTCTTTCAGAAGATACCGGTATGGCATAGTACTTAGTACGCGCCAATGTCCCTATCTGTCGTCATATATGGCTGACTTTATCATCATTTAAAACCTCTACAATTCTGGTCACAAAGTTTCGATTGTGCAACCGAAAAGCAAGTAGCTAACCCGCTCAACCGAATCGTAGATGCAAAAAAACTTTTAATTCTACACACTTGTAATTTAATATAAAGCAATGACAGCGTCTGGGTTTTAATTGCACCGGGCATTTACCGGATATTTACCGGACATCCGGCAACTGACTCTGTTTGGGAATACTGTCCAGTCCGGACATGAACACCCCAATTAGGTCTTAAAAACCATGATGCCACACCTATTAATAATCATCAATAAGCAAGTTGCCTGATTCCCAAAATATGGGTTTGCAGCACATAATTTATAATACTTGGTATCCGACGCTGGTTGAGAAGGCTTAATTTTATATATCTGAATGAGCGCAAGTGGTATTTTTGTTTCTTTGTTATTCAGACACCTATCGTGAAATAAAGTGGAGACCGATTTTGTGGGTACAAAGGAAAGTGTAACATCAAACAAAAAGAGACAACGTAATTTTTTTATGATTATTTGCACAGAAATAGTTATTTCCTTTGATCTATCTAAATCTTACATGATTGCTTCAAATTGTATTACAGTGTTTATAATAAAGAAAGGGAAAATCACTTAAGTTAGTTATACATAGTATCAATCTGATTGTCGAGATCAAATGAAAACTTGTGACACATTCTGGCCATAAAATAACGTTTCATTCCCAAATCTTTCTTTTTCTTTCCAACATTTTATTATTTTTATGGAATATTTATCGTTTACAGCTCTTGTTGCTGACGCATGGAAAACTGCTGGTTATCCAGCTATTATAATAGCATACATCCGCATAGCAATTAACGGTTTTATAGCTCTTTGGTCATGTTACAAGATATTAAGGAGAGAAAAAGGGGGTTCTTTCTGGAACATTGGTTTTGTTTTATGTGCTGCAATCATTGGGCTAGTCGCCAACATAAATTATGTTACAGTTTTGGACGATCTAAAAACGTTTTGGTTGGGAAATCTTTGTTATAATGCAGTACTTTGGTTGTCTTGCATAACAACTTTTAGTTCACTATCAACAGAATTGAAAGATGTTGCTGGTTCTTTAGGTACACGTATCATTGGTCGACTTCACATATATACTGCGTACGCTTGGACGGTGATTACTTTTGTTTCTGGATATTATCTTAAAGAGATATTGGTGGAAAATTATACGGAAATGACCTTTGCTCATCAACAAGAAGGTCCGGAGCTCGATAATCTTTTACAACCTTTCTATTTGATACTTTTTGCTTATTTTAACAAAAGTATATTCACCGTAATGCTTTTAATTTTGTTTGTTTCCTTTGCGAAATATCTCAAGTTGATATCAAAAGCCTATAATTCAATTCTTGCATTTGGCGTGCTAGCAACAGTCCCAATAGTAACCGACACATTTGTTTTATCATTTGCTTTGAGACTCAAAGAGGTGACGACAACTGATGCTATCACAAGTCTAGTTTTGAATTTTATTTTTACAGACTGCTTTTATTCAGCTGCACTTATTATAGTGCTCATCTACAGCAAATATTGGGTATTCTCTTCAAAAGAAATTAAATTGTTTTTCGAAGAATAGGAACAGGCTATACAGCACGAACTCAACAAAGGTGTCTTTCATATGTGTATTTGTGGATGTATGGATACCTATTTGGGAAATAAGCAGATCAGTCAAACAATTTAACAATTGATTATAATCGATAAAACTGCAATTATTTAATAATAAATGCAATTAAATGCATCCACGTAATTAATTTTATACCCTAAAAGAGTGAAAATAATTGAAAAAAAGCGTTGGAAAGAAGTGACCATGTAAGTCACATTATAACGATTTTAAACTTTTGTGTCACGCCGTTTTTTATTGTCGTTTAAATCTATTAGAAGCCAAGTTGCTGCAGGGTTGACAAAGGATGTGCGAGGCCAATATTAAAACACAGTTTTACTTGCCTAAAAATAAACATGCAAACAATGCCGCAAAATTATATAACAAGAGTAATGGCTGAGGGGTATAAATTAGGCAGAATCAGGGCTTAGATACGTAACGAGGCTTTGAACACTATCCTCGCTGAGTACATATAAATACATCGCCATCCTTTTCAAAATTCATCTGTATTTGCTTCCCTTCCCTTTTTTATTAGAATAAAATTTATAATGGTCTATATTATTTCTGAAGCTGCGGCGGTAGCGATATTTACAGTGACCCGGCTTTTCTATAACTCCGTGCTAGGTTCTATAGCACTCATATTATTTAGCAAACTCCCAGGTGGATCCAGTGCAAGATTTTGGTATGAACAACCTGACATGGTGTCCAAGGTAACGTCCATGTTTCATCCATTTGGCCCAACCGGCAAACGAGGTGTAAAATCTACGAACGTGATTGCATTGTTATGTACAATTGCGGCTGTCGCTCTCAACATATTACCTACTGTTCTCAGTAAAATGAGTCCTATCACAGTAAATAGAATTGAGTACGATACCAACTCCACCTTGGCGCCAATCTCTAATATATTTATTCCGACATTGACTGATATCAATTTACCCGGCCTATCGAATTTATCCACCTCAAAAATCGCAACAAACAAGTTTCTATGCACCTACCTTCGTGATGGATGCGTGGATGCCAAAAATATTACGATCGCACAAATTAATTGGGACCCTATCGAAGACACACCGGTTGAATTTTATCATGCTGATAGCAGTAATCCGAACGACCTGACAATTGGTATCGACGACGTGTTTGGTACAACACAACAATACATGTTTCTAGCAAGAGCTGTTTTCAATAGCACCTCCCCTTTTATGGGTGCAAGCTCGATAGGAAGATGGTCGAATAATAGTTTATCAGGGTTTTACATTATTGATGCGTACGATAGTAACTTAACAGCCCCATTCGACTTTTTGCACTCTGACCAGATATTTCCAATGGTTACACCGGATTTGGTTGATCTTTTGATTCAAGGAAAAGGTAGCAACAAAGAATTGCCAGTCAATGGAAGTATAGATCGAGCAGAACGCTGGGTCTCAGTACACCGAAACTCAACATTGTCGAGTCTCTTATGGCAGACGGTTAATTCTCATCAAGGAACAGTTGGCAGCGATTGGAGAGCGTCGTGCTTTTTTTGTAGCTTACTAGATATCAACGAAGAATCATCGCAGGCGATGGATATCCAGAACAGCCTTATTGCATCCACATCAGACGATACACAGACATTTGCAATCCATTCTTACATCGACAACAAACTTCGGCTTTCCACTACACTATGCTTAATAAAACTTGATCAGGAAACAAACGGACTTTCCTATTACTGCTTACATACCTATTCTCAGCTTTGGACTATTTCTCATGTTGGAAATCCATACACAATTCTTGGCAACTATAATGAGGTTCATGATGTCAGAGATTTGGGAAATCACGGTACACCCTTTCCTGTTTTTCCACCTCCCGAATTATCGATTGAAAGGTCTTATTTCCCGATTGTACCTGTATATCAGATACGCAGTAGTGGTAAATGTGATACACCTTGGAATTACCAAACTCAGACAGTTCAATCATGGATGAATACATGTGCACGAGATAAGCTTGGCCAAGTAGATACTAACGAGCTGGGGGTGATCGCGACGAATATTTGGCAGTTAAGCTCGACTATTACGGTTGGTGGGTTTTTGGTGAATGCAACATATTTTCATAACGAAGTTGGCATTTTGATCGATATTCCGGTAATTGTCATTGTACTTGGCTCGGTTGTTCTTTGTTTTCTTGGTAACTTGGTAGTGCAGCTTGCAACAAGTCCAATTCATCGGCAGTCGCTATACGAGGCCGTTCGTGTTATGGTCCCAAACAGCAAAGATCCTTATAATGTCCAGAAAATGATTCTTAATCTTTCACCAACAAATACCTTGCGTCTTGTTGATTCAATTTATGATAACAGAGTGTCTTACCTAAAATTAAATGATCGACTAATTGTAGCCTTGGCCGAAGATAACGAAATAAAGGACGACGACACCAGTACCTTTGATAATGTCAACATGTCTCCGAAAGAAATTCAAACCTGGTCAAGAAGACAGTTACTAAATTTCTAACCATTTTCTCCTACTCCCCCATTTTTATTTATTTATTATTAAATTTTGATGTATTATATTGTTTCTTGTAAAAAAAGAAAAGAAAAAAAGAAGCCGAGTATTTTGTTTTACAGTGTATGACCCAATACAACAAGGGTATACATATAAAGTGGTATGATAATGTTGTCGTTTTGAGTCGAAAAGGCCTCGAGTAGTGCTACACAAAAGTCAGTCCATGCATGAACAAATATTATTTTAGTTTTTACCTGTTAAAGTGATGACCAATGAGTAATTCAACCATTCACTTCGGCCAGCCGAAGCAACAAAGCGAGTCGCATCATCCACACCAATAAGGGCTGAGCTGTACATTATTAACAAAGAACTAATGAAAACAGCCACGATGAAAGCCAATGTCCCTTCCACTGTCTTTTTTGTACCGGGCCAGCGACATCGTCCATATCTCTTTCCAACTAACGATGCTGCTGCGTCCCCAAACCCTAATGCTAAGATACCTGATAGACTAGCTAACACATTGGAACTAAAATACTATCAGTATTATAAACTCCCACATGTATAAACCCTTACCTTCCCAACCAAACTGGACTGGCACAACCTAATAAAAGGTAGATATGACTGAGAATTACAGGACCCAAATCACGATTGTCGATGAATTCTGTCAAGAAAACATGGAGACTTTTTCCCCAAGGCCATACAGCAAAATAACGCAAATATTCTAGGTAAATGAATCCCGAAAGGGCAACACCAAATGCCAATTGAAGAAAAGCCAGTTCGAATAAGACACCGGGAACAAACATTATGACGGATAATGCATGAAACAACTTTCTCTTCTTGTTCAAGGCACTTGTCAAGGCTTTACCCTCAGCACCATTATTAGATCCGAAGAAAGGTCGCTCATTTTGAGTAGACTGGGGAACAAAATCTAATATGAGAACCCATACCACAACCGTTGTAATGACGGTGAGTGACCAATACAAACAAAGAAACATGCGAGATGGTGACATATAAAGGAAATCAAGGGTCCTTTAAAAATTGGTTAGCTAGAATTTTTACAACTAATTGTTTAAAAAATTACAATACCACATAAATGGATTTTCTCCAGTTATTGCCTTGGTAATGGGAGCAATAATGAAAAGTACAATAATAGCAGTTAAAATATAGAATGCAACCCCGGCTAAAAGCTTCTTGTTTTGAAATATAGACGCATTTTCCACTGTAGGTAACGATCTCCAGTAAGGCCTTTGAGCAAGACGACGAGATTGACGCAGTAGAGGATAAGTGATAACACCAATAAAAATCATGCCTACAACGAGAGCATGTATTAAAACCATACTAGGAGAAATATCACTGTAATGTAAATATGTAGGTGTACTGTCCGAATAATACTAGAATAAAAACGAGGTGTTAATGCTGTATAGCCATGCATAATCGTAAAAAATCATTACAGCTGTACAAATATACTCTGTGGCACCATGAACAACTACAGCAGCAGCTTGTGATATGACGCACATTTCACCCAACGTAAAGCATTTTTTAAGGGTCACCACACATATGTAAAGAAACCATTGAAACATGGTGATTGATACTATTGTCATTGCAATAGGAGTTTCAGCTAAAATCGGAGTCAAGGGAGACAGTCTTGTAATCAATATTGTAAATAATGCGGATACGAGGATACTGGACACAAATAGACCTCGTTTGCGGATGACACGTTTTAAAGGGTGTAAATATTCATTTGTGAATACTAATAATAGCAATATCACACTCATAAATAATACTAGTTCCAACCTTACTTGAACGTACGCTAAAGTAAAATGACAAGGTCAATTATTTAATATCTTTCTCTATCTATGAGTACTTACCAATTTGGTATTGATCTATATTTTTTCTAGAGCCGTCAACTAGTTTAGCAGCTGCAACCATAGGCAACAACAGGACACCGCATAATAATCCATCATCTGCATTAGCTCTAAATAAAGTCAATTTTTTATTTTTTAAAAAAAAATCACCTCTTGTCTATAAATTACCTGAATGATGTTTTACTGGCACCAAAAATTCTATTGACAGATTCATTTGGTGATCCATTTGACAGTTTCTTTTTATTCCCATCGTACATAACCCGTCTTTTTTCTTTTGGAGAATCCAGTAGGTCATCAGACGAGGCGGCTGAAGACTCACTCAGCTCAAATTCAGTGCTTTTTCTTGATATATTGACCAAAAGTATACCAAACCAAACTACAGTAGTCCAACCTTAAAATGGAGTTAGCATACACAGGTTTGTTAATAAGCTAATGTATTACCTGCAATAATAGAATTGTTGAATGAAGAATTGCCATCTGTATAAAGCTGAAAAAATACCCAAATAAAAGAAAAAGTCCAAAGTATGGCTTCTACTGGAGCCATTGATATTTTCTCTTCCAGAATTTTTCTGCCTGCGTCAATAGGGCTTGATTTAAAGTCAAGGGTAGATCGCTTCTCTACGTTATTTTGAAGTTGGTAACTGCTTCTTTTTCTTCTGATCACTTCAGATATTTGATCTTCTTCTATTGACGATGAGGACGCAAAACCTTCATCAGCGTCTGGGGTATGGCGTGGATCGGAAATCCTTTTTGTATCGATTGAATTAGACAGTGTAATTGTACTCTTTTTTTTTATTTCAAAAAAAGAAAGAAACAAAAAGGATGCAATGGTCGATTAAAACCCAGGAGAGCTTCTTATTTACATGTGATTAGTGATACAAAAAAAAGTGCTACACAAACTATGGGCTTTGTCTCATCTCGAATATTTCTACGAGACAAAAAATACATAAAAATCAAGTATAGACAGACATTGATTTCCAAGTGACACTGTTGTTCATCGTGTTAACTAATTGCATTACTATAGTGTAGTTATATTCCCGGATACCAAGATGCATATCGTGAGTCTGGGAAACATCATTCTATTCCCCAGGTTAAATGATTACTGTTTTGTAAACAAGAACACCGTGATCTTATGTATCAGTGATACTTCTTAACAACCAGCCTTTATAGATTTTCAATTGTAAATTTCTAGCACGAAATGGACATGGCAACTCATCCCCTTCTGCCCTTGAATAAAATCTAATTACTATTTACGTATACCATCTCAGGTACCTGAAAACCAAACATCATACAGCGGGGTTAAATATAAATCTAGCATGTGGGTCAAGACATGATCAATCAAAAAATGGGGCTTGATCTTTTTGTTTATTTTAGTTTCTCCCTGCTTGTTTTGTCGAATGATCTGATTATTTACGAACGTGTTACATTTCGCGGGTATTTTACCCGACTCATCTTCTACGCCAGAGATCATTGAAATGAGCATCTAAGTATATGTGAGTTTTTATATGGCTATACATTCTTTATAAAAAAAAAGGAAAAAAAAACGCGCGCACTGTCCCAAGTACTAATATTATACAATGTCTCTACCTATTCTATGGTTTTGCACCATACTATGTAAATATTTATAAAATACTTCTGAAAGAATTCCTTGGAACTCATGACTCTGATTTAAAAGGATCCATAACTGTGTCGCCATATCTCATCAAAATGCTGATCTCCTTTGACCTTGTATTTAAAAATTTCGTAGAGCACTAAAATCAGAGAGCTGCATACACATTTGATTACAAAAGGCTGAAGCAGATATATTAGAACATCGTTCTTATGAGAAATCATGTTGGAGATATGCCTGCCGCCTAATTTATTTCTGAACGTTGCGTACATCAACCTATTTAAACCCTTGATGGATAAACATACCCAGGTTCGAAACGGCAGAAACAAAGCAGTCTTTACCAAGATGCTGTATTCTCTTATAAACCGTTTCTTTTGAATAAACGACAGCGTTGATCCATCTGTCGGCTTTACCCCTGTGTAGACTTTGTACTTTTCCACGGTATTAATTTTCTCGCTTTTTTTTTGTACGCTGCTTTACTTTCAGGCATACCTCTTTTTATACAGTCGATGTATCCTTTGAATAAGTATAGGTCTGAGAGTTTTCCATGGATTTAATAAGATCTGAGCTGAGAAAGCACATTTGTACTTACACAGTGGTTAGACAGTGAGCTCTCTGATAACTTTACACACAAAAGAATCATTGTTTACATTGATGATCTGCATAAAATGCAATTAAAATTTTTACAGTAACAATTATCGGTAAAGGGAAGTCACTAATAAAATGACAAAGTGAAAAATACAGAAACGATCGAAATATACATGTTTAAAAGCTAAAGAGTCACACACACATTCTCTTTTTTTGAATATACATTTTGAATATTGCTTTTGAAAAAATACATGTATTTCTAATAAAAGTATAGAAAGAAGCAAGACTGTTTACTCTAAATACAGAGACAGAAGTGTCTTGAAAAGACAGCAAAGGTGTTTATGGTCTGAATTTTTACACAGTTCTTTCAGTAATAAAAGCTGGGAAATTTTCTTGCAATGTACGTATTCCCGGGTTGAAAGTTTCATAAAAAATAATAATAAACATGATTAGTAACACCGATTTAACACAAGCTGTTCATGGCACATAGAGTACGATCCTCGTATGTAATGAGATAAAAATATATGTATAAAATAAAAAAAAAAGCAAGTTCAGTGTACTCTGAAGATTTTACTGTCCGCCCAGAGATTGTGTTGTTCATGCAAACACGCAGGTTATGAATTTACAGACTGGGAAATTATGTGTTACAACCCAGGGTGAGAATATTTTATGTTTATCTGTGTGTGCTTTAAGATCACCGTTAGTATCATCATCAGTGACGTATCACGTGTTTCAGTTTTCAAAGACAAACTCAAAGAAAAAAAAATAAAATAAAATAAAATAAAACGATTGTCTCTCTTTTTTTCTTCCTTTATTATCTTTAATGTCGTCTGAAGCGCCCACATACAATTCAGCTTTTCCCGCACTTAATGCAGCAGGGCTAATGAACATTCAGAATCGGCAATCGATCCAACAAGGTTCATCTGCTTTACCTAGAGCGATTCATCACCCGTTAGCACCACCCAAGATTCCAAGCTATTTAAAGCAAACAAAATATGCAGCTCTGGTTCTAGAGCAATATAATTACCAGCAAAACAAATATCATTTAAAGTCAACAAGTGGACTTACTCAACCTTTACCGAAAACCTCACCCTTAGAGGATGAAGAACTGGAACAACTTGACTTACGTCTACCAACGTTTTGGAACTCCAAAGACAAGTCCAAGAATATCGATGTCGGGACAAACGGATTGGATTTATCGTATTGTGGTATTATAAGAAATCTATTATTCTGTCTAAAGGATACACTCGCATAATTTTTTAACTGGTAAGCTTATCTAGGACCTGGGCAAAAGGAATCGGATGCAGCATTAGTTAGAGCGAATTTCCCAATGCGACCTCAGTGTGGTATATTTTACTTTGAAATGAAAGTTATATCTAAAGGAAATGATGGATATATTGGGATAGGATTCTGTTGTGCTTCTAACAAGTTGGAAAGACTCCCAGGTAAAAAAAAAAAAAAAAAAAAAAAAAAGGGAAGGGAAGTGGTTCAAGTTGAGATGGGTGCATTAAAAATACAATCTAAAATTAGGCTGGGATCTTGAATCGTGGGGATATCACGGCGATGATGGACATTCCTTTGGTGGATCTGGCACTGGGAAGAATTATGGTCCTTGTTTTACAACGGGAGATGTGATTGGATGTGGTGTAAATTTCTCTAACAGTTCTGCTTTCTACACAAAAAACGGAAGACATTTGGGAATCGCCTTTAAAGACATGGTCATTGATAAACCGGTCTATCCAGCAATTGGATTACGCACACCTGGTGAACAGGTCACAGCAAATTTCGGCCATGAGCCATTTGTTTTTGATATTGAACAATATATCAAGGTAGTTACTGAAAGCTTAAATCCAGAAAATGCTTAATAAAATGTTTTTGCTCATATATGTCAAACATATAGGATCAAAAAATACGTGTAATAGAAGATATCACAAAGTCTCCAACCGCAAATAAATACTTTGATTCAAACACTGTTGTAAAATCCCAAGATAGAGACATGTACTCAAAGGAGGTGATGGATCAACTGGTTCTATCATATTTAATCCATCACGGTTATACAGGAACAGCCAAAGCAGTTGTACAAAACGCTGGTCATGTTTCCGGTCAGGAGCTTTTCTTGTCGGACGCACATAATGAAATATCTCAACAAGGAGAGCAAGATATGGAGGAGAGACAAAGTAAGTTAATTTGGCATCTTTTTTTTTTTGATGTATATATATATTTTCTGGATACTGACAGAAATTGAATCTAGTTATTCGTTCGGCAATAGTAAAAGGAAAAATAGATGAGGGTATCAAATTAATTAACAAGTACTTTCCGGGTGTGCTTCAGGAAGAAGGACGCGGACAAGAGTTACAATTATGGCTAAAATGCGGAAGATTTGTTGAAATGATGCGAGAGTGTTGTAATAAAGGTAAAAGAGCGGGATCACTTCCGAGATTGGAAAACGGTAACGGACTAGTAAGGAGTAGAAAGTACTCGAGTGATGATCTTAAGGGAGGGATGCAAGACGGAGGCGAAAATAAAAAATCACGCTCAGATTCTCCAACCGCGTTATCACCTACCACCAGTGTAAATTCTCCCATCCCTACCATTGGAGCCTTAAGAGAGCGCAGGTTAAGCTATGCAGAGATGGCAGCTTCTTTATCACCATCTAGCAGCACCGAATTACCAAAAACCTATTCTTCAAAAGAGCCTCATTGCGATACAGAGATGATGGATATAGATAGTTCCAATGATGGGAGTCATTCTATTTATGGCAATGTTTGGACGAGAAGGACAAGTGCCTCTAGTAGTGCTACGAATAGTTTGGTGAGCACAGACAATAATTCAACAGAAGACGAAAATGGAAATCACATAGAGACAGCGGAATCCCTTAAACATGTTATGGAATATGGTCAAAAATTACAGGAAGAATATCGTCACGATACACGAGATAAAACACGATCTTGTCTAGTGGTAAGCATGAAGCATTTTTGGATCCCCATTGACATACTGTATTTACCTTCTCATCAGGAAATATTCTCGTTATTGGCTTACCGTGATCCTGATAACAGCCCCGTAGCATACTTGATGGATATTTCTCGAAGAGATGCTCTAGCAACCGAGGTAAATGCAGCTATACTAGGTAAGTTATGATAGTCATATGTTGGAATGATTGGCTAAAACCCATCATCGTTTGGCACGTTTAGCCTTTCAAAACCGACCCGAAATGCCATCCGTGGAACGTATATATAGACAGGTATCATTGGCTAATAAAGAGCTAATTTACAAAGGAAATGGAATGGCGCCTCTTATTGATACAGAAGAATATTGTGCAAGTACAACCAACACGTTTAATTTCATAAGTTAAAAATAAAAACCATCTGCATTACCACTAAACAAAAAAAAAAAAAAAAAACCGAAATATCGGAAGACCGTCACGCCCGATGGCGGATGTTGAAATGGACAAATCTGGGAGAATGGAATTTCTACTCAAGTTGAGCGATTTACCAAAAATCGAAGAAGTCCCCCTCTCTCATCCGTATCTCCACACGCAATGCCTAAAGGTGCGTATCGCCCAAAGATTGAAAGAAGAAAATATAGATTTGTTTAGGGTATAATCAATAGCAGAAGCACAGTAGAATTGATGGATGGATAGGATGGATTAGGATTTTCAAAAAAAAAAAAAAAAATCGGATGCGTCAAGTAGCAGAAAGGGGATAACACACATCCATCCATCAATAGATATCAGTTATAAACAATTTATGGATCACTACAAACAACGGATGATGTTATTATAGATGGATTCATATCGTCAATCACCAACAAAAAAAAAAAAAAACTTAGAGGTTTCTTTCATTCATCACCCTTCGCCCACCACCGCAAAACTCACAGCTTATGACTTTCATATACACAACTTCTACTGTCCTTTTCTATTGTTTATACTCGAAACATCGTTACGTGTGTTAATGTGAAGACTAACGTCATTTCTCTTATTCTTTGCTCGTCATTAGTTAGCGTTTCCGGCACAAAGTACCGTATGACCCTCGGTCTCCCCGTTGGTGCTGTTATGAATTGCGCTGATAACTCTGGTGCTAAGAACTTGTACGTCATTGCTGTCCGTAACATCAAGGGTCGTTTGAACAGACTTCCTGCTGCTGGTTGTGGTGACATGATTGTTGCTACCGTCAAGAAGGGTAAGCCCGAATTAAGAAAGAAGGGTAAGTTTTTTTTTAAAAAGATGTGTGTGACATGGCCACTTTCAACAATGGACTAATGCTTTTCTTTAAATTAGTTATGGCCGCTGTTGTCATTCGTCAACGTAAGGCCTGGCGTCGTAGAGACGGTGTCTTCCTCTACTTCGAGGATAACGCCGGTGTCATTGTTAACCCCAAGGGTGAAATGAAGGGTTCTGCCATCACTGGTCCCGTTGCCAAGGAATGTGCCGATCTCTGGCCCCGTATTGCCTCTGCCTCTGGTACCGTCGTCTAAATACATTTACTTTGTATTGAACCGAAAATGAATAAAAAATCACTTTACTGCGTTTTTCTAAACATAAAAAAAACTAATGACTTTTTTTTTTTTTTTGCAAATATTTGTAAGCGCGAATTGGAACTTACCCCTTTATCACCTACGTATACGTATACGTTTTCTACCTCGAGAAAGATTCTTGATTTACACGATTTTCAATTTTTTTTAGGTTTTTTTTTTTTTTTTTTTACAATATCATTATTTTATTATTTTTTTGTAAGGGATTTCTATTGCTTTTTTTGTAGTTTAGATCAAATCGGTCACTATAAAAAAGAAGAATTAGAACAACTGTAAATGCCCCAATTAACTAATCACTTACCATTCATGGGCATCTCATCAATCTGTGTACTGTAATATTGCTCGATATCACGTAAAATCTTGAGGTCGTCATTCTTTACAAAGTTAATCGCGACACCCTTACGGCCGAAACGACCTGATCTACCAATACGATGGATGTAGTTTTCACGGTTAACAGGTAAATCGTAGCTTTTGAAAAAAAGGGAAGGTTTTAAATTACATTGTTTTACACATCAACAAAAGTAAAACTACTAAGACTTACTTGATAACCAAAGATACTTGTTGAACATCAATACCACGAGCCCAGACATCAGTAGTAATCAAAACTCGACTAAAGAAAAAAAGAAAGAATTAATCTTTATTCTCCCCCACACTACCTCTCCTTTTTTTCAAAATGATTTTTTTTACCTGGCACCTTGACGGAATTCTTGCATAATGGCATCACGCTCCTTTTGAGGCATCTCACCGTGCATAGCGGAAACTGTAAAGTTTGCCTCTCTCATCTTTTCAGTCAACCAATCAACCTAAGAAAAAAAAAAAAAATGGGGGTTAACCATCCCAGCCCGTTTCCTTAAAAAAAACGCGTCCCTCCCTCCCTCTTTCAAATTTACCTTTCTTCTAGTATTACAAAAGATGACAGCCTGTGTAATTGTCAAGGTATCGTAAAGATCACACAAAGTATCGAATTTCCATTCTTCGCGTTCAACAGCCACAAAGAACTGCTTAATACCTTCCAAAGTCAATTCATCACGCTTTACAAGAATACGAATAGGATCTGTCATGAAATTACTGGTCATTTCCAATACATCGTTGGGAAGAGTAGCGGATAAAAGGACGACTTGAGTTCCAGGAGGAAGATAACGGTAAACATCGTAAATTTGATCCTTGAAACCACGGTTTAAAAGTTCATCGGCTTCATCAAGTACAAGCATTTTAATGTTACGGGTACGTAAGGTACGACGACGAATCATGTCATAGACACGACCGGGTGTACCTGACACGACTTGCACACCAGCCTCTAATTTACGAATATCTTCACCCACACTGGTACCACCGATACAAGCGTGACATTGCACATTCATGTAATCACCCAGTGCTAAAACAACACTCTGGATCTGTGTAGCTAATTCACGTGTTGGCGATAAAATTAATGCTTGTGTTTCCTTCATGGTGGTATCAATCGCTTGCAAAGTTGAAATAGAGAAAGTGGCGGTTTTACCAGTACCAGACTGGGCTTGAGCAATAACATCACGTCCCTTGATGATGGGAACAATGGCTGGAAGAAGAAAAAAAAGAAAAAAAGGACATGTAAAAATTAGTTCCTAGACCATGTCAATGCGTTGTTTTCAAAACCCCAAACCTCTTTGTTGAATAGCTGAAGGCTTTTCGAAGTTATAAGCATAAATGCCACGAAGTAAATCCTCTTTTAAACCAATGGAATCGAAAGTGGGTACGACTTTGACCTAAATTAACTAATCAATATGCTGTGTTTGCCTATTTGAATTCCAAGATGTCTTACACTTTCTGAAGTCTCGAAAGCGAGCTTATCATCATTGGAATGATCGAACGACATGTTGTAGAATAAAACGTTGTAGAGATAGTTCGAAACCCTTTTTTTCTTTTTTACTGAAGGTGTAAAAAAAATATTCTCAATTCCATGACGTCGGATAAATAAAAAAGCCGTCACAATTGTGAGAAGAAAAAAAAAGCATGCATTTTGCGTTGGACGATCACGATTTGGATACAAAAAAACCCAGTTATTTGGATATAACTTCAAGTAATATTGAGTAGAGTCGATCGTGTTTCGTATGCCTTGACAGCACTAAATAAGGATCATTTGTGAACACTGTAAAGTCCCCCACCCCGTGTGAAAGCCCATTTTAATAGGAGATTATAAGTGACTTGCCAGATCTCATTACGACTCATCTCACTATTTAAGATTTTTTTCTTATCCTACATCATCCCTTTTTCGCTTTTCTCCCCACCCACTTTAAATATCATCAAAATGTCTGCTCCTACTCTTGTCGTCGGTGTCCTTGGTAATTAAACTTTCTGTTGTTGTTGTTGCTGTTGTTGGATAACCTTTTTTATCATATGACTAAATGATGTATTGTATAGCTTTACAAGGTGCCTTTGTCGAACATATCCATATGTTGAACAGAATTCCCGAGGTCAAGGAAGCAATTCCTGTGCGTACCGAAGAACAATTAAACTCTGTTGATTGTTTGATTATCCCTGGTGGTGAGTCCACTGCTATGGCACTTATCGCCGAGCGTTGCAACATGTTGGAACCTCTTCGTGCTTTTGTGCAGACAAAGCCTACTTGGGGAACCTGTGCAGGTATGATCATGTTGGCTAAAGAAGCTACGGGAGCCAAGAAGGGAGGACAGCAATTATTTAATGGGTTGGATGTTTGTGTGAACCGTAACCAATTTGGTACGCAAAAGGAAAGTTTCCAGACCATGTTGCATTTACCAGAGATTTTGGGTGATGAACCCTTTGCTGCGGTTTTTATCCGTGCCCCTGTTATCTCTGAAATTAGATCACCCAAAGTGAAGATTGTGGGTAGATTGGAACAAAAGCATGGTCAGACTGAAGCTGAAACAGCTGTTGCTGTTCTTCAAGATCATCTTTTCGCCACTGCTTTCCATCCTGAATTAACAAGCGATAACCGTCTTCATCAATTTTTTGTTAACATGTCTTTGGGTTACAAGAATAACTAAGAATGGCCTTTTTTTTTATAACTTTTCGCAATACCCTTGATTTTCCCTCGACACTCCCCCCGCTTGATGTATATTATGAAATATTAAAAAAAGAGAGAAATTAGATGTTTATAAATATATAGAAAAAACTGCATGATTAAAAAAAAATAAAAATTATTTATGGTTTCCAATTTTGTCGATATTGATTTTTTCATTCACATTGGTAGCGTCAGAATAGCTTTGGCTAGAAGCGGATGAAATAGTAAAACTTGTTTCTTTTTTGGCTTTGCTTGGGAAGGCCTTTGCATGTGAATAAACCATACCTGCGATAAAACCTAAGAACAATTTTTTTTTTTTAATTTTAGACAGCACGAACAAAATATGTATGAAGCTTTTTACCAATTAAAATCGCTGAAACGTTGCTCACAGTGGCAACATCTCCAAAAAACACAAGACCGGAAATAGCGATAGGTAACTTGTTTAATGATCCAACCATAGAGTAAGTGGTTGAAGAGGTGGTACGTACGCACCAAGCAGATGCATATGACATACCAAATGCTGAAACACCTGAAAATACCATTGCCCAAATACGTGCCTGACGTTCTTCAGGGGGACTATAATTTTTTTGTAAAAAAAGAAAAGTTTAGAAACTAGATACAATGTGTGCATTTAAGTGTAATTACAAGTTCACCAGTAAGTTACTAGCAGACCAGTCCTCTAACAGTAAGCTAGGGAGTAGAAGCAAAGGAATGGATAACAAATTGTTGTAATAGACAGTATCAAAATCCTTAAAATTGGTCAACTTGATACGTTTACGCATATACAACACAAATGAGGCCGAGGACAAACAGTTGATGGCCATCCAAAAGTAACCAATCATGGTGGTATCAGTAGAGAGCACGGTTGTTACTTCGAAAAGTGATTGCAGAGCGTTACCCACATCATGCCAACCAGCAATCACAGATGATAATGTCTATGATAACTACGTTAATATCCACATTTCTTTTTATACATATGATTAAATACGATGTTTAATTTTCTTTCTTTCTTCTTACCATCAAGGAAAACGATACCATCATCATAGAAGTAACGCTTCCACCAAACCAAATCACCTCTCCGTACGCAATCAGAATAATGGTCAAATTTTTAAAGATGGTGTAGACAGGAATGGGTAAATATTGCAAGGCCTTGGAGCCAGTGTAGATCATAGCTACCAAGAATACAACAATGGGATACCATTTCTTGGCTACATCGGCGTCAAACGACTTGAATTTGATCAAGTTTAAGAATTTAAAGAATTGTAAGAATCCAACCGTCACCAAACTCTACATATATCATCCCAGGTTAAAAAAAAAAAAAAATACAGTGTGAATGTAAAGAAAGATAAAAAAAGGTTTACCTGAATAGTCAACAAAAAGAAGACCATGTTAAAGTCACCACTGACTACATATTTATTTGTCACGGTCATGACAATGCTAGCAATACAATAGGTGGCAATAGGCAATGCTGCCTTGAGTGCGGGTGACATGGTCACTTTTTTTGACGCAACAAGCGAGCTTGGACTAGGCAATTCCAACAAATTTCCTGTATTTACGGTCAGAGACACTTGCTGAGCTCTAACATCGTCTTGATCACTTTGTCTGTATCCCATTTTTTTTTTGTTCTTCTTCTTCACAACAACAACAACAACAACGACCACAACAAAAAGAAAAAAAAAAGAAAAGAGAGAGAATAAATAGTAGTCTAATAGTCCTATGGAATGCTTTTGATCTCGTGTGCTTTTATATCCATTGTTCATTGTTTACAGTTGCGTTGTATACAACATAATTGAAACATACTTGATGATTACCATAATGGGATAGAGAAGGAATGATATCAGCCAATGGAAACATGAGTTCTCTTGAGCTCCTTCATTTTTTATAGAAAAAAAAAGCATAAATCATGAAACTATTTATTTATTTGCATACCGTCTTTGCTTTTTTGGTGTGATTTCTGAACCTGATAAAGATTTATAATCCTTTACCCTCCTCTCTATCATAATTGTTTCTTTAAACAGTTAAACCAAAATGTAACTTTTGTTATCTACACTTTGGTCGCATTAAAGGGAAAAAAAAAAGATGCTTAAAGGTACCAAACCTTATTTTTATTTGGTAACAACGGAGTCTCTTCTTTGTAAAATGCGATGGTCTACGTATTCAGTAAGCGAGGTAGGTAGACATCTAATTTTCACTTTAAAAGATAAATGTAAAAATAATAATAATAATAATTTACATGCATGTCGCGTAATACGTAATCTTATATTTGCAAAAGCTCGTTTGATGTCATACCTTCAGTGCGGACGCGCCTCCCCCCTCAATCCATCCAAACACACTGATAAAAACTAGTGGCAACAGTCACGTTTCACAATAAGGATGGATAATAGCGCGAAAATAAGAGAGAGAGAAAGAGAGAAAGAGAGAAAAAAAAAAAGGGGGCACACTTCTCTCTCCCCCCTTTTTTTCCTGTTATTATCACCTTTTTCTTCTTTTTTTCTTTTCTTTTTCTTTCATTTGTTTGTACTATAAAAAAATGAGTAAAAGTCTACCTGGCAACCATCGATTTCCTATAGAGATACTTCAGCAGATACTTGATAAATTGGAAAGCAACGTAGAGTTAAAGACCTGTTTGCTTGTATGTAAAACATGGCATTCGGTAGCTCAAGGATTTTTCAGCGCTGATATCCGACTTAGCATTGATGACATGTCATTAAAACGACTTTCAAAGGATCTTCCTGCGTTTGGGTATAAAGTGAAAAAGCTCACCTTAAATTACTTGTCCTCCGGAACCGAATCGGCTGTCACTCTAAGGTCTGTCCTGAAAATGTGTCCCAACCTTCTTCAGTTGCAGTTTGATTTCACAGAAGTGTACGAATATTTAAAAGCACTCAACTGTCACGGTGCTGTCTTACCAAGTATTCAACACATTCGGGTTCTGGACTTGAAGGGTTGCTCACCAGCTGTGCGACGGTTTCATTTATGGGTGAATTATAGGTTCCGTGCCTCCATCACATCACTGGAGATTGATGACTTGGAAGATAACGGTGCTTTGAAAAATTATGGCGGATTAATTCATCTCGTCTCGATGTTTCCCAACCTAACCTATTTGAGAGCAAAGTGTCACTCGATTGTCGACAGAGATCTTTGTGTGAATTTAACCGAACTACTATCTGCAGGCCCGAAATTACAAGAGCTCAAGTTGTACGGTATTGGAGAAATCAGCTATCAAAAGGATTTGGTCATGGAGGAATATCCCAAAATAACTAAACTCAAGCTTAAGGTTGCACAGATGGATATCCAATTCTTGCAGTACATTGTCACGAGCTTTAAAAATGTGGACAATCTACGTTTGATCACCTTTAATATTCTACCAGACAATTCTTTAACTAATCAAGCGTCTGATAAAGTACTGCGAGATTTGGAATCTTATACGGTGGGCATGAGTAGAGTCAATATCAATTATAAATACAAGGCCACCAGCCATGTTTCCAATCGTGGTAAGGTTAACCCCAACAAGATTGTTATGATGGGTCTACCTGATGGATTTATATTACGCGAACAAGGGTGGATGGTGGGTGACTGGTTAGACGACGACGATGACGATGATGAAGAAGACAATGACTATTTTTACGCGGAGGAAGAGGAGGAAGAGGAAGAGGATTTCGGCTCTGCTGATTATATTACAGATATGAGACTGGCTCATATGCTTTATCAACATCTTTTAGATCGTATTGAAGCAGAAGAAGAAGATGAAGAAGAGATACCCATGCATCCATCTGAAGAGGAAGAACTTATGAGAGCTTATTACTCTTTTTAATCTCTCTTTTATTTTTTGCATAAATTGCTGTCCCCGTCTTTTTATAATATATTCCCCCACCACCTATCTGCGCTCCAAAAACTTTTTTTTATTATTATTATTTCCTTCACTCCCACAAAAATAAATTTGAATGAATAAAGAAAACCAATCTTTAAGAGCTCGCAACATGAATGAAAACGTAAAAAAAAATAAGAAACAGTGAAAACCTTTATCCTTGCTTACTTTCCCCTTTTTTTTATTTAGAGTGCATTAAACGCCAAAGATTCAGATTCTTTAAAGGTAAAAATAGATGCTTGTTTAGTTTATTTCATAGTTATTAAAAAAGAAAGCATCGTCTTCTTCATTTAGTCGTTGATCAAGGAAAATATCAGTACTCAACAACGTTCTCACATGAAGCGTACCTCCAGTTTCAAAAAGGTATTCATGATCCATTTATTTGTTTTTTTTGTTTGCGTGTCATTAATCCTTTCATACCACAAAAAAAGAATGACAACAACGAGAATAGCATCAAGTATGACGAGAACACCAAAGACAGCAATAAAAATAAGGGCAAGGTAGAGAACGAATCCAAAGCACCTTTAACCTCGAGAAGAACATTTGAAGGCCTAAACCGAACCTCACCCAGTGTCCCACTTTTATTGCAGAGACCCAACAAGGCGATGTTAGAGGAAAGAGGGTTACCTGCTGTTGAGTTGCTAAGATCCGATACGAGTCAGGCAGAAGAATCCGCTGTATTGGACGAAACACATTTGGTCAATTTGCATCATCGAATGACCAAGGGTTTATATCGTGGCCCTACACAAACCAGTGTGCTCGAGTTGAAAGAAAAATTAAGCAACATCAAACACCAAGTGCAACAAAAGGACGATCACATCACAACGTTAGGCGACATGAAAATGAAGGTCGTGCGTGAGAGAAAGTTACGTAAATCACATATACAAGAGTTAAAAGCAGAGATTGCAGAGAAGGAAGGGGAGCAAGAGGAATTACTTGCCATTCTCAACCCAATCGATGAAAATGAAAAAGTGCAACAAACCAAGCAAAAGCAAGATTTAATCGAGGAGTTATTAAACCAATTATCATTTCTCAATTATGAAATTTCCGAAGCACAAACAACAGCTTAAAAAGAAAGCCTCACTCCATCTCACTTCATTATTACCATTGCATTTTCAATAAAAAAAAATAAAAAAAATAAAGCCACAGTGAATTCTCCTGTTTTAGAAATGTTTGCATACGAGACAAATGCAGGCTTCACACACAAACTCTGTGCAACATGACATGTTTACAATTTACTTAATTAAGATGAAGATACTCTTTTCTCTTCTTTTTCTTCTTTATACCACTTCACCATGACCAACCCAAACTCTTATGATCAGTATGCTGATCAATTATTAAATAGCGTATTTCAAAATGTAAAGCAAACCGCATCTCCTCCTCCTGCAGCCGTCGTAAGCCATGAAGACGGACTCTTGAGCCAATTATTTCAAGCAGGTCTTCCCTCACCCCAACTCTACGGAAATAACAACACCAACGAATTATTTCTACTTCAACAATTAAAACAACAGCAATTACTATTAGAAAGACAGCAGCAATTATTATCTCCGAATCCTTCCTCCTTTCATCCCATTCCTATCCAACCTACTACTCCTCCCACACCACCCGTCACCGAAGATGTTCCTCCTCCCGCTCAAACCAAGAAAATTGCTCGCGTTCCTGTTCCAGTCATCCTTCCAGAACCCGTAAAAGAGGAACCATCCATTCAACCTTCTATCCAGGAACAACAACATCTTCAGGAACAGCAGCACCCTAGCGGAGAACAAAATAGATCACCACCACCATTGCAACAGAAGCAGTTGAACAAAAAGAAGAGTTTTATCCGTGCTTTGTCTGAACGCACAAGCAGAAATAAAGAATTTGCTGCTGCTGCAGCGGCAGCCACAGCAGCCATGAAGGAGAAAACAATACAACAGCAATACAAGAACCGAAAGCAAGAACAAGCTCGACTACAAGAACAAGCTCGCTTGCAAGCACAAGAAGTTTACATGGAATCACAGCCAACCCAAACACCAAAGCAGAACAAGAAAGCCAAAGCATTAACAGCGGCAGCAGCAACAACAGCAGCAGCAGTAGTAGTAGCCAAATCAGATGAATCGCATCGACCGGTTGTAGAAAGAAAACCCAGCTTTTGGAAACCCCGAGAAGAAAGACCTAAAGGTTGGTGGAAAGGACAAACGGCCAATAAAAAACAGACACAAGAAGAGGAACAATACGAAGAAATTGAAGTAGAGGAAGAAGAAGAAGAGGAGGAAGTGATTGTTCCGGCACCCAAAAAAAAAGTCGTGGTGGTAAAAAGAGTGATTGTTCCCAAGAAAGTACCTTCAATCAAAGCAACGAAACCCAAGAGACCCATGGCATTTAAGCCACCACCTACAACCAGTAGTAGTAAGAAAAAAAACGATAAACAGAAATCCAAACATAGTGAAACGTGTCATGCTGCTGGTGCTACCACAACGGCTGTAGTACAGCAACCCATGTACGTCATGCCTCAGCAAATGTACGGACAACCCATGTATCAGCAGCCAATGATGATGATTCCCCAGCAGCAGCAGCAGCAGCAGCCGTACCCTTACTATGGTATGCCTCCCATGATGGGTGGAGTCTATCAGCAGCCGTATGGTACACCTGTTGCACCGGAGAAAGAGACATCGACTACTCCTACCAAAAGAAACAAGTCGATTTACAATCCTAGAGAAAGCACAAATGATAAATGCTCCATCATGTAATATCACACTTTTTTCTTGTAATATATAAATAATAAACTTTCAAGAACCAATCCTTCTTTTTATTATTATTACTCGTAAAAGACATCAATTTCCTCTGTTGGCCACTGCCACATCCAACTTGCTGATAACCGATTCCAGCATACTTGATAACTACAAAAAAAATTAGAATAAATAAAAAGAAAAGAGACGCTTTTTAAATAAGCTCTCTCTACTTACAGCTGGATCATGGATGGAATCCACAAACTCTAGTTGACGTTGAATGATTTTATGAGCCTTTTGTATATTACCCAACTGTATCAAATCCTCGGCAAAATATAACCAACATTTGCATTCTAATACGGGATCTTTTAACCTCTTTGCTAATTTGATCTGTTCAATTGCTAAAGCACCTGCTTTATACGCCTAAAAAAAAAGTTTAATACCAATGTATTTTAATAACTTTTTTGTTACTTACATATTTGGTATTGCTCTTGCCTAAAGAGCAATAAGCTCCGCCCAAGACAGAATAATAGACACCAGTGATCGCAATCATATGAGCCCTGGAGGCGATACTCCACATTCTACGACACCAGGACATATTGACAACAGCTGATCGGATGATATATCGCTTGTCCAACAAGATAATCAGGGTGTCCATCTTCTTGCGGCCAAATGCGCCTAATAATAACGTCATTGTGTCCCCGGGCGAGGATTGAAAGACACGCAAAAGATAGGCTATCGTTTGGTAATCATGACAGGTAATAACGCCATACCACGTTGGCTTTTTCACTGTACTCTTTTTATATAAACGTGTCTTTTCTGGATGACAAGGTTGGCTAATGTATAAACCTGTCTCTTGCCAGTCTGTAAAAAACAAGGTGAATCAATAAAGTAAAAAAACCCTTTTTTTTATATTATGTGGGGTTGTTTGTACCTGTCATTCTTTGTTTGGATTCTATTAAATGAGACCAAGAAAATACTTGATTGAGTTTACAATGGGTCAACATTGACATTTAGGTAGGGTTTGTTTTAGGCAGAAAAAATAAAAAAATGCTCTGAGGTTAAATAGGGAGAAAAATTTATAAATTGAGTTTTGTGTAAGAGTTGCATGATGATTCGATCATCATCTGACTTGACACTACGAGTTATAATAATAAAAAGATAAGGAAAAAAAAATAAATTAACTCTTTTTCTTTCCTTCTTTTTTTTTTTCTTTTCAGTAATAAAAAAAAATGAGATACAGTCATCTTTTATCGTACAGTGTACTGTTGTTGACAAGCACTGTTACCATGACAAGAGCCCATGAGCAACAACAAATGGCATTTGGACAAACCGACATTGGGATTCAAAATCAGGTTCATGCGTTGGTGGATGACTTGGTTCAAGCTGAATCGATCACCAAGTCTTGTAGCAGTTGCATATCTTTACTGCATATTATCAAGAAAATGTCATACATGCCAGAAAGTTTCCTGGTCAATACCTTGACAAAAGTCTGTAAAAAAACACAAAAAGTCGACGACGAAGTTGTAAAGTATTTCTAAAATGATGGAGATAAAACAATTAACAAATTAACAAAAAATTTTAGTGCGAAGGTGTGATGAGAGAACAAGCACCAATTATCCGTAAAGTTCTGCCGGTATGTGAATTTCCTTTTTTTGATTTCAACTATTTATTTACTGTTTTCTGAAATTGCAACTTTTTTTTTAGTCTATGACTATATCCGGCAGAGATGGTCATCTCATGTGTGCAGCTATTCTTAATTCATGCCCCTATCCTGGTAATAAGAGATATATACAACAACAACAAAAGAGTTCTAACTTTTTTTAAATCAGAGGTGGAAGAGTGGAATGTTCCGTTTCCTAAACCAAAGCCAGATGTATTACCCATCACTCAAAAATCAAAAGGGCAAACATTGACTGTACTTCAATTAAGCGACTGGCATATTGATCCTCATTATCAGGTAAAAACAAAAAGCAATCTATATCACAAAACTGTCTCAATTTTTAACCACTCCACCCATTCTAACAGCCAGGAGCAGAAGTGATTTGTGATAAGCCAATTTGTTGTAGACCTGCATATACCGATTATACCAACATTACGCAGTCGGCGTCTATCTGGGGTAAGTGGCCACATGAGATAAAAAGAAAGAAAGAAAAAGAGATAAGACTAACATATACACACACACACTAAAATAGGTGAATATAACTGTGATACTCCCTTGTCATTGATTCAGTCATTATTAGAATACATTCCAAAAATAGAGCGAAATATTACATTTGGTATCATGACAGGTGATGTACCACCTCACGAGGTCTGGGCTACTTTACCCGTATTAAAAACGCAATTGATACAAGACGATACCTACCGATTATTGCATAGTCATTTCGACTCTCCCACCTTATTACACACCATGCTATACCCTGCCGTGGGTAACCATGAAGCAGCACCTTCGAATAATTTCCCATTGCGGTCGTCCAACGTACCCATTGAGATTGAGAAGAACTATCTCGACCTGAAATGGCTTTATAAGAGTCTAGCGATCAGTTGGGAGCGTTGGGTGCCGTTCCGTTCACAGGCGGATCTTGAATTAAACACGGGAAGCTATGCCATTCGTCCGGTGGATGGGCTGAAACTCATTAGTTTGAATACTAATTTTTGCTACATTTTGAATTGGTGGCTTTACGAACATCCGATGCAAAAGGATCCCAATGGTATCTTTTCTTGGCTTATAAAGGAACTACAGGATGCTGAAGATAAATTGGAGCGTGTATGGATTATTGGACATATTGCACCGGGTGATAATACTTGTTTCCATGATTATGCAAATTATTATAACCAGATTGTAGACAGATATGCACATATTATTTCTGCGCAATTCTTTGGACACACACACAAGTAAAAGAAAGAACTCTTTCTTTTTTATATATGTTACTCAATTTATGTATTTAGAGATGAAATGACTATTTTTTATGGACACGGAAAGAATCAGACAGCCCAAGAAGCCATTTCTGTAGGTTATATAGCTCCCTCTATCACGCCTTATCTGGATCTTAACCCTGGCTTCCGGTGAGTTTTATACTTTCTTGTGTACGTAACATGACTCGTAAAAATTTAACAATTTAAAATGATTTTAGCGTGTACAAGATTGATACCGTCACATTTGAAGTGGTGGATTCTATTACGTATACAGCCAATCTAGATCAAGCGTCTACATGGTTAGATGGACCCGTAAGTCATTTATAGTTTTTACTTTTTTTTTTTTTTTTTTTTTTTTTTTGCATGAATTCATTAAATAAAAAGGGTAAATAGGACTGGCATATTGAGTATTCCGCAAGAGAGGCATTTAATTCAAGTGGAGCTAAACTAAATTCGGCTACGTCACCCTTATCGGCTGCATGGTGGCATAACGTTACAGTGGATATGGAGAATGATGAAGCGACCTTTGACAAATATTACCAATATACGACAAAATCATCACCCATGACCAAGGCCTGTGTGGGTGATTGCAAAAAGAATGCGATTTGTAATATTCGTGCGGGTAAATCTGAACAACGCTGTGATTATGAATCCGATGTGTTTAATGGAGAAGGTGTACGAAAGAAGTCGTATAAACCAGAAGCTCACAATTGTGCATTTAATATGGAAGGAATTCGTGCAAGACGACAACGGATGTCTGGCTTTTAAAATGTTGGTAACACACACCTCACACTCATTCACTCTCTCGGGTGGCTTTTTTTTTTGAAAGGGTGCTGCTTTTTTTAGGGCAAAAAAATAAAATAAAAAAAAAATAACCCTTTTTTCCCTATAAATAAAATATACATATATAAAAAAATGGCTACTAATATGGAGATGTCCTTAAGTTACCCTGCCTCCAAGTTTGAGGCTGATAACACTTTGACCAACCCCGTCGTTTTGGAAAAGTATCAACTTGCTGCTGATATCGTCAACGGTAAATAAACGATCTGTCCTGTCAATAATTTTTTTTTAGATCTTGATCATTAAACTTTTTTTTCTTCTTTCTTTTAGCTGTTCTCCCTAACGTTGTTAGCAAGGTTTCTGCCGGTGTTTCTGTCTGCGATCTCTGTCAATACGGTGATGATCTTATTGAAGCTCAAGTAAGTTTTGCTTAAAAAAAAATTGTTCGAGATCAAGAAAAAAATAACACAGTTTTGGGTTGTAGACCAAGAACATGTACAAGTCTACTGAAAGAGGTATTGCTGTACCCACTTGTGTTTCCGTCAACAATTACATTCAATATTTCTCTCCTCTTGCTGAAAACGACATTACCTTGAAGGCTGGTGACATTGTCAAGATGTAAGTTATTGTATATTCATCAACAAAAAAAAAAGTGCATGTATCTAATATATTCTACAGTGAGTTGGGTGTTCACATTGATGGTTATATTGCTACTGCTGCTCACACCACCATCGTTGCCAACACAACGGGAGAACCCGTTACCGGTAGAGCTGCTGATGTAGTTGCTGCCACCCATTTTGCATATGAAGCTGCTATTCGTATGCTCCGTCCCGGTGTCAAGGTAAAGTTTATTTAAAAGAGAGAACGAGCGAGAGAGGAAAGGAAAGAACGAGGAAACTTATATATATATAAAAAAACAGGCTTCTGAAATCACTCGTGTGATTACCGAGATTGCTGCTTATTTCCGTTGTCAACCCGTTGAAGGCACCTTCTCATCTCCCATGAAGAGATTTGTTTTACGTGCAGGAAAGGATATCGAGAACCGATTCTTGGACGAATTGATTGTTCAAGATTTAGATAAATTTGATTTTGAAGTTGAAGCTAACCAAGTGTATCAATTAAATGTGATTTTGTCTACTGGATCTGGCGAAGTCAAGAACACAGAATATAAGCCCTTTGTGTACCAAAGAGATGTGAACAAGTCATATCAACTCAAGATGAAGTCTGCTCGTCAAGCTTATGCCGAAGTCAATGCTAACCACACAGTTTTCCCTTTTGCCACACGTTCTTTATCTGGTAACATGGCCCGTCTCGGTCTCACCTCTTTATTGTATCATGAGCTCATTACTGCTTACCCCGTGATGCGCACCAAGCTCCCCTCGGATGTTGCTGCTCAGTTCAAGGGCACTGTTCTTGTTACTGCTGAAGGACCTGTCCGTAACACACGTGCCTTGCAACTCCCTTATGTTCACTCTCAATACTGCATACCCGAATTCACCACTGCCGCTAATGTCTTGAAGACACCTGCTGTGAAGGAGATCAGACAAGCCAAGGCTTTGCCTTCTGTCGAAGTCACTTTTGGTGAACGTCGTATTGAGGTAAGTTTTTATTTTTTTACGAGTGAATGGATTTACTTATAAATTTTTTTTATTATTTTAGAAGGAAGATGTTGAGATGGACATGGAATAAAGAAAAAGTTATTAAAGAAACCTTAGATATAAACAGACAGGAAATTGATATTAGACCCCCCCTTTTCTTTCAAAAAAAAAAAAAAAAAAAATAGTGATTGCATCCTAACCCCCATTTTCCATACTGTCGTGTAAATAACAAATGGATACAAGAATAAATTATATTTTTTTTTTTAAAAAAAAAGAAGAATGTGTATTCTTTATAAGGTTTTTTTTTTTTCTTACTCGCGTCAAAATAAGAGGTTTAAAAATAGGAACATCAAACAAGTTATGGACGGACCGAAAAAGGTGGCATGTCAAACAATTAAGCAATGTAATTAAAATCAATTTATAGTTTCTGGGAAAGGGGGGGGGGGAGACTCATCCAGTGACCCTGATCCAAAAACCGACATATTTAGACAAATAGTAAACGGCAAAGGCCATAATCGCTTTGTGTGTGTGTGTGTGTGTGTGTGTGTGTGTGACAGATGCGTCAAACATAAATTATATAGAAGAAGCCCCCACCCCCCTCATTAAACGGGTATTCGATGCAAGGGGGAGAACTTTCTGCTGTATAAAATATCAATTAAACGTCTTTCTAAATGAATAAACGTGTAGTGTATGCAGTACGAAAAAGCCATGTTTTTTTTGCTGAGCCACACCATTCCGCATCTCGATCTTGTTTATTAATAAAAAGATCAACCGAAGAAAAGCAAATAATATATTTTTCAACATCTTCTTGTGTTTCTATTTCATTCCCTTTGGTCCAGACTTTTTTTTTTCTTTCTACTAAAAATAGAAATGATTTCTTCCCCTCCCCTCCACACACACACACCGAAAAACGCGTGTCTTTTAAACAAAAAAAGTGGACTGTGGCGTTCATCTTTTATATTGATTCACACTCGTTCTCGTCTTATGGCTCTTCTCTTTTCTATAATCGTTCTGTCAGCGAATAAGATGTGCTCTGACGACATGAAATCCGAGAACTCGGATACAGGGGTGTAGTACAAATAGAGGGGGAGGATGACAGATTCAGAGCCGGCCGGGAAAAAAAACAGCTGGGAAAAAAGACTTGTGGGTAAAATAAAAAAAAAAAAGGTTAAATGGAAAAAAAAGAAGGTTGAAACAATAAGCAGTGTGGCCTACTTGTCCAAGTCTCAGGAACGCGTTTAAATGAGATACATGAAACTGAGTCAGATCAGCCACATGATTGTTTGGAATTGACCGTTATCAACTACCCACATCAGACGGGAAATGTCTTATAATCTCGTGCGTATTTATGATGACTAAATAAACGGTGTCTATCATTTAGCATCGTTATTTAGCATCGTTATTTAGCATAGTTCGTTTAGTAGTAGAATGACTTTTTTGTACTCACACACACAATCTAAATATGTCACAGGGATGATTTACAACAAAGTGAGATCATTTAGAGTTTTGGGTTAGTTCTTTTTTTTTAAAGTAACCTCGGGATACTCAAGATCCGATTGTATATAATAATGAGGTGAACACAAGTAAATTAGACTTTTTTTCTTTTCCCGGAGGAGAACTTACTGGATATCAAGATTATAAGAGTCAACTAAGAAGCCACAACTTACTAATATACGTCTAAATAGTGTCAGGTTTAAACCCCATGACAACCTTACATATTTGCCACTCGTTGCCATTTACCCTAGCAACGGGAAAACTCATTCCCAGCATGTTAGTACTGATACGGTAGATACTAAGCCGACGTGCAAAAAAAAGAAAAAGAAAAGATAAAAGAAAGGTGTATAGTGAGTGTATTTCGATCTGTATCGGTCATCGTTATTCAAGTGACACCTCACATGTAAATAAAGTAGAGGTGTTACCAATGTATCAAGATTCCCCTTATAAGGGCATCTATAAAAAGTGTAAATTACATGATAAGCCCGCGGGATACAGCACCCCCCTCCGCGTGTGCGAGTGAGAGAGAAAAAAGAAGCATGGAAGAATTTTGCGCCATCAGCAATTATAATTTTTTTGTATTAGCCTTATTAAGGTCTATTTCTTCTTATTTACCTTTTCAGTGATTAGTAACAAATAGAAATAATCGGTCTTCATGCCCCCCTCCTCCCCTTGTTTAAATGTATTTCATCTCATCCCTTTTCTTAGTTACCAAAAGGACATTTATTCGCGCGCGCGTCTAAAAGATGACAATGGACAATTTAAAACATGGTCCCTAACAAAAAACGCCACGGAGGAGATAATAATAGAATGTTCTTGGATTGTCTTTTTTAAAAGTGATAAGGGGAACGGTTTGTTAGTAAATTATTTTATACTTGACAAATGAGAAAAAATTAAAAAACTCCCAGGTTGTATTAAATTATCACCATCATCGATTCAATCCCTTTGAAAAAAAAAAGTAATAGAATACAGAATTATACATGTTGGATGAATCATCGATAAATGGCCCTTCTTTTTACTGTAAGCAGCCCCCCTTACTGCTTTTTTATAATGATTTACTATTTTTATAAATATCTAAAATCTTAATTTGGTAGGTTTGTGTTAATAAACTTGACATACACTATTCTTCTTAGTCTCAATATTATTTTAAAGAATTTTTTTTATTTGTTCTTAAACCACATTAAATAGTTTACAATATTCCCAATCCTTTTTTTTTCTTTTTTCTTCTTTTTTAATTCAGAAAATCTTTTTTTTTTGTATGAACAAATTAGAATACAAATTTATGTTCAACCTACGATAAAAATCAACCACTACGATTTATCAGCTCCAAACTTTTACATTTCCTTGTAAAAACACACCTTTTATCCCCTCTAGACACACACAAACACACACACACAGAAACACACATACATACACACACAAATTTTTTTTTTGTTTTTTGTTTTTTTTTTCACGCGCGCGATAAAAAAAAAAGAAAAAAAAAATGAAAACTTCGTGTTTTTGGTCGCTTTTATCTCTTGATGAGATGAAATTTATTTATATTCCTTCTTCCGTCAGCGACACTAGAGTCGCTGGTCACTCCATTGGCAACTTATTACTACATCACTCTTTATACGAATTTATGCACCCCAACGAAACTGCTCTGGCAAAGTTTGACCTGTCAAGCTTTTTAAAATTAAATACCTTGGCTGGTTCAGTCACAAGGTAAAAACTACAACTACTCATCACACCTTTTCTTCCTACTAATTTTTTTTTCTTGTAGATGTCGATTATTATCGTTTCAGAGTATAGCAGAAGCTTCGTCCTATCCAAACGTAAGTTTTTTTTTAAAGTGTATATGTAAACAATAAATATTAGATTTCAGTTCATAAAACAACACACATTGGAATTAAAAAAATATATTTAAACTCTTTCATTTATATACAACAAAAAGTGTGGTAATATGCAGCTAGATTATCTCATTCATAGTAACGTATCAACTACCGCCTGGAATATACTAGACCTCGTTGTTTACACAGCAACCCATGACACCGTCCTCGTGTTTTTTCATAACAGTGGTAACTATTTAAACTATTCCTTACTTGTCTTTTTTTATAATTAAAAATCTATTCTTCAAAGGAGTGACTTCTATCAATCATACAAACGTCGAACAACCGAGAACATTTGGGTTAAGCTGTTGCCAAGGATACAGTAACTTTATTACACAAGTAAGACCTCCATACGATATATCTTTTTTTTTTCATCTCCATCTAAAAAGAAAGCCTTCCCTTTTTTTTAAAAAAATATCAAGGATGCAATGCAATTAAGTCACGTATTAAAAGAACAAGATAAAAAGAGAGCCACACTACTTCCGCTACGACTATTTCAAATTGTCAACCAACACAAGAAGCCACTCTTTGTATGGCCCCCCAAACCACCCAAGGAAATGACGGAGCTTGTGTGCACCATGGCCCAAGACATGATCCTCAAGGAATTCAAAAGTTCTTCGTTCACAGAGGACGGGGAACAAGAAGATATTTCTTGCACGCGTCATTTCTATGCTACCACCAAAATCGTATTTGTTCAGGAATCTTGCTTATTTCAACGTATCCTGATACCTTATGGTAACATATTTTTCGAATCCTTTCAGATTTCTCCCACCATTGTCAAACCACTGCCAGCCAATTCCTTGTATCAACACTATTATATGAACCCGACTCTTGCAGCCAACATCATGGAGGAGGATCCGACTCATAAGCGAGTCTTATTAACCTATGGTATTTAGACTTAAAGATATACACATATAACACACACACAAAGAGAGAGAGAGAGAGAGAGAGAGAAGGCTTTAAAAGACGTTTTTTTTATCTAACACCATTCTATGTAAAGGAAAGAGGTTGAAACACACATGCCTACCATGAGCTTGGCATCGGAAACAGCTGTCGCACCTCCCCCCACATCGGTCATGGATCCTTATCCGAAACCTAGACTTCCGCCTGTGACCAACACAAGCCATGCCTCTTCATCCTTTCAAAAGTTTCGATTGCAACAAGAAGTCGAGTTAGAAAGTCAACCTTCGTCTGTCGAAAAGAAACGCAGAGTCTTGTTTCATGAGCAAGAAAAGACGAGTTTGACCATCACGACGAGTTTGCAGCAAGGGAATGGTGGTACGGTTAAAGTATGCGCTCGATGTCGTACCAGTCATAGTCCTGAATGGAGGCGTGGTCCCGATGGTCATAAAACCTTATGCAATGCCTGCGGACTACGATATTCTAGATTTCGAACCAAACAATGGCGTAAAACAACAAAGTAACAACCAAAAAAAAAAAATCTTTTTATGTCACCCTTATGCCTTTATGTTTTACTATTCATCATAATTATGTTGTCTATGATCATTCACTTTTTTTTTTATATATACATACATACATATAAACAACAACCCCTCCCCAAAACGCGTGAAATTTACCCATGATGGTTACACAATTCTCTACAGATCACAATAAAAGAAAGCATTTGACAGGTTTAATCCACTAAATATTGACTCCGCAGCAAAAAGTTTTTTTTTCCTTTTCTGGGTTGTGTATTTTTGTGTGTATGTGTGTGTGCGTGCGGTGTGCGCCCGGGTGGATGGGAGAGAGTATCGAGCCCCGCCCCTACCCCTTTTCTTCCCTCTCTTTTCTCTCAAAAAAAAAAAAAAAATTTTTTTTAAAAAAGCAATGTCAGACCTTGTTAGCGAGACACTCAAGAAACTTTCCATTAGTGCTAAAGAAGTCAGCCATGCTGCCGTCAGTGATGCCAAGAGTTGGTCTGAGGCCTTAACAGGTGAAGGCTTTGTTCTTACCAAGACCTTAATTTTGAAGCCCAAGACAGGTAAAACAGCACCCGTCACCCCCGTGGTGGTCATTGCTTTGGAATCCACCGAGACCAACGCCACTGCTATTGGTAAGAAGCTTTCGCTCAAGGATTGTCGTTTTGCCAATGAAGAGCTTTTGGCATCCACTTTCCAGGCTACCAAGGACAACGTCTCTCCCTTCTCATTGTCCCATGTGGCTCAATTGGATTTAGTCCATGTCGTGTTAGACGCTGACTTGCCTACAGATACTTTACTCGCTTTCCACCCTAACGATGCTCAAAAGACCGTCTTTGTCTCGCTCGATCAATTGAAGGCTTATTTGGCGTCTATCAACAAGGACTTTATCGAGTTGGATTTCAAGGCACTTGCTGCTGCTAAACCTACCGGTGAAAAGAAGCCCGCTGCCAAGGCACCCAAGGCCAAGAAGGAAGGTAACGTAAAAAAAAAAAGATGATAAATAAGAAGAGAGAAAGAAAGAGGAAAAACTAAAGTGAAAAGATGACGCGTAAAAAAAAAAAAAAAAAAAAAAAAAAATACTATAGCTGCTACTACTGCTGCTGCTGACGACAGTAATCAAATGGGTCTTGGTTGTAAAAAGGAAGAAGATTTCCCTAAATGGTACCAACAAGTATTAACGAAATCCGACATGTTGGAATACTACGATGTCTCTGGTTGTTATATTCTCCGTCCTTTAGCTTATAATGTCTGGAAGGAAATCACCAATTTCTTTGATGGTGCCATTACTGAGATGGGTGTCGAGGATACTTATTTCCCCATGTTTGTCTCTAACAAGGTACTCCAACGTGAGAAGGATCATATTGAAGGTTTCGCCCCTGAAGTTGCTTGGGTCACCAAAGCCGGTAACAGTGATTTAGAAGAACCCATTGCCATTCGTCCTACCTCCGAGACCGTCATGTATCCTTACTTCTCCAAATGGATTCGTTCTCATCGTGATTTACCTTTACGTATCAATCAATGGTGTTCCGTTGTCCGTTGGGAGTTCAAGAACCCTCAACCTTTCTTACGTACTCGTGAGTTCCTCTGGCAAGAAGGTCATACCGCTCATTTACATTTGAAGGACGCCGATACCGAAGTCAAACAAATCCTTGATCTCTATGAAAAGGTCTATACCGATCTTTTAGCTGTCCCTGTTGTCAAGGGTGTCAAATCTGAAAAGGAAAGATTTGCTGGTGGTTATTATACCACAACCGTGGAAGGATTTATTCCTACAACCGGTCGTGCCATTCAAGGTGGTACCTCTCATTGCTTGGGTCAAAACTTTAGTAAGATGTTTAACATCACTGTAGAGGATCCTAACGCTCCTGCAAACGCTACAGAGGAAGCCAAGAAACTTCATGTCTGGCAAAACTCTTGGGGTATCTCTACACGTACTATTGGTGTCATGGTCATGACTCATGGTGATGATAAGGGTCTTGTCATGCCTCCTCGTGTAGCTCTTATTCAGACCGTCATCGTCCCCTGTGGTTTAACCGTCAAGACCACTAAGGAAGAATCCGATAAGATCTTTGATGTCTGTCAAGACATTGCCCTTCGTCTCAAGAAATCCGGACTCAAGAGTAAAGCCGATTTACGTGAGAATTACACTCCCGGTTTCAAGTTCAATCATTGGGAGGTACGTGGTGTCCCCCTTCGTTTGGAATTGGGTCCCAAGGATCTTGCCAAGAACCAAGTGTCTTGTGTACGTCGTGATACAGGTGCTCGTTTCTCTTGTTCCCTCGAGAACTTGGAAAGCGAGATCAAGGAGGCCTTGGAAACCATTCAAAATGACATGTACAAGAAAGCTTGTCAAAAGATGGATGAATCCATTGTGCGTATCTCTGAATGGGATGAATTTGTACCCACTTTAAACCAAAAGAAGTTGCTTTTGGTCCCCTGGTGTGATCGTGTTGCTTGTGAGGATGATATCAAGGAACGTTCCGCTCGTAGTGCTAACGATGGTGAGGAGGAGGATGAAAAGGCTCCTTCCATGGGCGCTAAGTCTCTCTGTAATCCTTTCCAACAACCCACTGAAAACCCTATTGTTCCTGGCGTCACCAAGTGTATTGCTTGTGATCATCATGCTAAACATTTCATGCTCTTTGGTAGAAGTTATTAACGAGTTTAATCATATTAATAATAATAATAAAATAAAAAAAAGCTTTTTATGTGTATATTTTTCTTTATTTTTTTTTTCTTTTCTTCTATAAATGATGTTGTGTTACAAATCTTGAATGTACAGGCGCACTTCGACCTTCATCTTGTGCATGGTGATGATGAATTCGTCTTCTGCCTCTCACATCAATGGGCGGAGGAGGAGAAGGCTGTGACTCCATCACAGAATTGGTAAGTGAGATCGTATCACTACTTTCTTCTTTATATACAATGTCATCCTGTACGATGGGTTCCGTCGTCATGGCCGGTGCAAAGCTATCAGCAAAGTGACTATTTGTGTTTACGTACGACGATTGTGAATGGCTCGGACGATGTTGCTTTTTAAAGGCACTGTAGGCATCATCAAAGGGATCATCCAAGACGGAGGAGAAGGGATTTTTATGACTGGACACGGTGGAATGGTTGGTTAAGAACCTAGCGTCCTCCTCCGACGCGAGGCGGGAGTGTCTTTCGCGTGTCTGGGCCAAGGGAGGTGACGGTATCCATGACGACGAGGAGGACCAAGAAGGTTTGTTCTTGGTATGAACATAACCTGCTGTAAATCCATTAAACTTCGCATCGAGTAATTCCACTTGTTCTTTTTCGCGTTGTGCTTGTTGATGCGCCTCAGACACTTCGAAATCACTGAGCCGCATACGTACCACCTCTTCTCCATCCTCTTCCTCCTCCTCTTGTTCTTCTTGTTCTTTGGGATCTGTGACAATACCATGGAGACGACTTCCGTATCCTCTTTCGGTGGGCCAGACATCATACCACTGATAGGCGTCATCGGAGCGCCAGGCAGCCAAGACGGGAAAATAAATGTTAAAGATGGGAACGGAGAACAAGCCATAAATGATAAACCACACCACGTATTTAAACTGTCTTCGTATCACGAAATAAAACACGTGCAAGAGAATGAGTCCCGTAAATGCACCTGCAATGATGGCATACACTTGATACGCGTCGACGAAATAACGAATATAGACACCGTACAGATATACAATGATGGGCATGGACAAGATCAAGTCGATGAGTTTTGTAAAGGACGTGATCCAATATTTGAACCCGACGTCTTTGGCCATATGTATAAATTCCATAAGGTTGTGAAAGGTCGAGCGTAAGGATCGCAATTGGAGTGCTTGCATGGCAAAGAAATTCGTGGGGATGGTGGTGTAGGCAATCGCCTCAGGCTCAAATCCGATACGGTAGCGCGGATGAGATCGAAGCAACACAGAGCCAAAATATTGATCTTCACCCAACAATAAAACGTTTTCCATATGCATGGTAGTTGCTCGCGGCACCGCCAGTCCTCGTAAGACGGTAGGACTGATACAGATGGCTTGTACTTCATGACCAGGCGCTAAAGAAATGGGTCTTCCTTTCATTGTTGTTTTCTTTCCACTGTGTTGGCCAGGACGATGATGATGACGACGACGACGACTTTTGTTCATGTGACGCGAAGAAGCAGTGGTTGTTGTGGTTGTTGTGGTGGTTAGACCATCCTCCTCCTCCTCCTCTTCTTCCTCATCACTACTGGAATCGAAATCTTCCATTTCTTGGATATCGTCACTTGTTTTCGACCATTTGACCGAATGCAAGGGTGTTTCGTCTGCTTTATCATCCCACAATTTATACATGATGAAACCACCATGAATAGTTGCTATACTTCCTAAACACGCTTCATACGCCAGGCCCGAATAGAAGGACAGATAGATGGGAAAGATCTGTAGCATAGTCACGATATTTTCCTCAGGGTTGGCAGGTCGTACATGACCATTCACTGCCATCAGGGACCGATCTGCTTCCAAACGCGCCACCATCCTGACCACGACATCGTCCTTCACTTGGGTATCGGCGTCGGTGACCAGCATGTATTTCAAGCAACGTGGGTCAATGCCCAGTAAATTATAACATTGGTTAAACAACTCGAATTCCAAGGGCGAGATCCGATGATGCGATAGATCCATGCATCGCTCTAAAAAGCCCAGGGCGATCAACATACTGTCTCGTTTGCCTCTGTTCCCGGGTACCCGGAAGGAGGCCTCTGATTCACGCAGGGAGCCGACTTTGACGACCATCAGAAAGGGAACACGGTTACCGGCGGATTCATAAAAGCCGGCATAGACTTTAGCGTAATTGATACGTCGAGGACCTCTGCCGAGCGAGAGGTAAGGACGTAAAGGGGGGTCCTTAGTGGAACTGTAACCCAAGGACTCGAGTATACAGCGCCATGTTTCTTTGCCGCCATCGGTGGCTGACGTGGCCAAACCGTCGCATACGAAGAACAGGAGTTTGCGTGTATCTGGGTAACTTGTACGAGCCAAGGAATCGAATGTCTGTCGAATGATCTGTGACGGTTCTGCGTAACAAGGTACAAATAAGAGGGTAAATGGGGGTAAGTGGCGTTCTGAGAGAGCGAATGCGGAAGATTTAAAAAGCCAGCGTTGTAAAAAGGGCAAACGAGTGAGGTTGGCGAGATTAATTTTGAGCAAAAAGTACATGAGAAAGATGCCCATGGTGATCCAGAGGGCGACGTTCATTCTGGCACAGCCTTCATCGTGGGCGTCAGCGGCGACAACGCCATGAAAGAAAAACTGATCGAGACACTGTTTGTAATTGTCGTCATAATGCATATTTTCAAACAAGGTGGTGATATCTTGACCCATATTGGTGAACAATAGGATAGTCAAATCGAGTGGTAGAAACATGCGGTCGAGCGCAAATGATCGGGAATGGGCGCCCTTGGCTACCTTTACAATGTTGGTGACGGCCAGTAAATAATCGGTGATATCTAGGACGGAATTGCCCAAGATGACATAGGCGGATGCGTGTGGGGAGCCCTTGTAAGGTAGCGAGGAGAAATTGGACTTGATCAATTCGGGTTCATACTTGAGGGCTATAATTTTTTTTTTTGTTTTAAAAAATAAAAAGAAGAAGCAAGAATGGGTATGTGGGGGGTGTAGTTAAGCCTCTTGAATGTGCCTTAAGTTTCTCTGTTTTTACCTCCATTCTTTGGCAGACGGTTGAGTTCAGTCGAATCGAAGCAGGGTGCACCTGTCTTGTTTCGGTGGCCGGGGAGAGGACAAGAGAGTAAGGTACCGTCCCCGTAGAGGTACCCACTGTCCTTTTCGAGTTTGTAGTGAAGCCAGTTATCTGCCTGTGCGGACATGTTAAAGCGGGCGATGCATTGGTCAACGATGCGGTTACTGTAATGAGGCTGGTAGAGTGGCCGCTTGAGTTGCATGAAGAGCGGAAAGTTGGCGGAAAGGTCTGTTGCTGGGTATGCATTGACGAATGAGGTGAGGGCGGTGGCGTTACCATAGTGATGCCAGTCGATGACCTGTCCATTGATGCTGGAGAGTTCGGAATGGTTGCTGAAAACGGTTTCGAAATCAAATGTTTGCGGAGGGTCACAAAACAAAGTGGTAATGAACTCTAACCAAAAGCAAAACAAGGCAGAAACTAGCATATATGAGATAAATAAAGCAACTTTTTCTCTCCAGAACACGGGTCTCGCTTATTTATTGATGTTAGTGTCTTTTTTAAGGTTGGGGGGGGGGAGGAGGAGGTTTCTTTTAGAGGTTTACCGGTGAAGAGTCGGATGCATCCGGTGGGTATAAAGAGTGTACATAGTTTGGAAAATGAAACCCAAATAATACGTCTACATGATGGATTTAACATTTTTTCTGCAAAAGGAACATCAGTAGTATGAAAAAGAGTAAAAAGTAAAATTGTTAAAAATGTTGTAAATGTTTTTTTTAGGGTTTGCTATTTTGATTGGTTAAGAGAGAAAGAGATATTTATAATGATTTTTGGTAAAAAATAAAAATAAAAAAAAAAGATAAAAAAAAAAAATTTGATGTGTGTGTGTGTGTGTGTGTGTGGGGATATATATGTATAAAAGGCAAAAAAAAAAAAGAAAAAAAAAAAGAGAATAAAGAACAGAGGCATAACAATAAGTCATAGATAAATAATAAATTGGTGTGTGTGGGGGATAGATATAAGAATAAAAAGGATGAACAAAGAATGGAAATGGTTATAATAATGCTCATAATAAAAAAGGAGAGTTGTTGTTTGCCGCGAAGAGGGGGTCTTTTTTTTTTTTTTTTTTGCTGTCAAAAGGAGAGGACTGGTTGAGGAGAGTATGGATAAAAGGGATAATAATTATGGGTGAAATCTTTTGGATTGTTGTCTAACATGACTGATATTATAAGAACGAGTGGTGTTGGAGTCTAATGTGAGCTTTCTCTTTTTGTTGCTATAATTATTGTTATTGTTGTTATTGTTCATGGGAGACCAGTGAAAGACGGACTGACCATTCATTCGTACAGGTGATATTTGTGTAGGTGTCTGCATTGGCGATGAATTAATCGAACTAGGCAGTGACATGGAGAGAACAGGTAAAGGATAATTATAGCAATAAGGTCGCTTTCGATTGTTCTTTTCGTTCACGGGAGGAGGTAAAAAGTTGGTAGGTGAGAGCACAAGTGTCCAACGAGGGGGATGATGCTTAGGGTGAGGAGGAGAGCATGTGGGTGTAACTGGACTATTGTTGATACTGTGTGTAGGTGAATAAGAATGCTTTTCTTGTAATTGTACGGGGGCAAAAGCAAGATTACTAAAGTCTTGTAGATTGTTGGGTTGATTTAGTGTCTTTGCTTCCACATGTAAATGCAACAAGTGATGCCATTTCTCAAATGTCGGTTGCGAAATATAAAGACGATAATCAATTATATTTAAAAAGATACGTTCAGCTGCATTGATTTCAGATACTGGTAAACCTGCTATTTTTGCCCAAGCTGAATTACGATAGGTTTTATCCTGGACGAATTTGGAAGCTACAACAAGGGAAGCCAAGAACATGCGTCTTCCACAGCTAACATATGCATCCCACTTGGACTGTTGTTGTTGCATTCTTTCGATATGTAATTTAATTTCAGGTCTTGAACGAAATAAATAAAATAATGCCGTCTGTAACGTCGAGTAGGTTGTTCTGCTTCTCTTCAAGACTTCTTGGATAAATGTGCGTAAAGGCACCACAGAACTCGTATTCATCTTTGGGATCTTCCAAATACTCTCAATCACTAGGGCGTTGGCATCTATTCATATTATATTATGTTTAATTATTTCAATACCGACAAACACAACCCCATCCTCCCCCAAAATAATATTTACCAACAAGTGCATCCACATAAGCTAATCGATTGTTACTCTTTTTCACTGTTAAAATATTTCGTTCTGCTGGGAGTGTTGCATATTGAATAGCTAAAAGGGATGTCATTGGCTAATATAAAAAAGAAAAAGTAAGAGAGAGGAAAAAGAAAAAAAAAAAAAAAAGAAAAAAGGAGAGGAAAAAAAAAAGAAAATTGTTTGTTGTTTTACAAAATAAGGAGCAAAAAAAAAAAAAAAAAAAAAAAATATATAAAAAAAAAATAACAACACGCCAAAAAGGAGAGAAGAGAGAAAGATAAAGAGAGAACAATAAACATTATACTACCTTTTAATTCAAATGCACCCGTCAATATCCTCTAAATGGTAAACATATAAATTGCATGACCAATCAAAATCTATTAAAAACTCCCTTTCAACCCAAAAAAAGTTTTGAGGGGAGTGTGCTTTTTTGAACACGGGCGAATAAGGAATAAATCACCTTGTGTTAAATTACAACTAAAAATCTCGTGCTTGGAAATAAAGTGTGACAACCAACTTTCTTTATTCCCAATACGGTCAGCCTTTTTCGATGGCGTATTTTTTTTCCTCTGTTGCCTTTTTCCTCGTCTCCTAGCTTACTGGTTTTGGTTAAAACTTTAAAATATCCCCTCACCCCCGTAAGAGTCCTAAGGCACACCCACCTTATTTTTATGTAATTTATTGGGCTCATAGAGAGTACAATCCTCTTTTTCCCATTTCATATTACTTTTCTAAACCAACCTAAAGTCCTTAAAAGGCAACTTTCCTGCTTTTTTCTTTCTCAACTCATACTTTTGCACGCGAGCTCTACCATTTCTAAAAGTCTATGAATATATATATATATATATATAGAGACTACCGTAAATCTCCAATGGTTAGTAAAACAAAAGGCATTACAACCTGCGTGTTATATGAGCAGAACTTTGAGTGTATATTATATTTATAATTCGACAGCAAAAAGGTCCATCTGGTTCATTAGTATGGGGTATATTGGGCTGTTCCAAGGGCTCGGAAACAAAAATACACAGCAGCGGAGAGAGAGATATCGCCCTTCTAGGCTTCGTTTAATTTACATCATAATTTGGCAGAAGCATAATGATACTGGAGTAATCCAAAGTATATACATACAGGGACACCATCAGTGTATTTCATAGATACAATGTAACGCGATACACCATAATGACCTCTTGGGTACAGCCAAGGCATCCGATCAAATGACTACACACACCTTGTTTGTATCCAAGGAAACCTTTTTCTGAATTGTACCGCATGGTAACTGGTGAAACGTTGTCACACGTATTCTCGCATGTGAGCATGTCTCGGCAGTCATGATTAAGCAGGATTACTGGATCCCAGTTTGTAGTCTTTTTTTCTGCGTGTCATTTTTCAAGATAGTAATTCGACAACATCTAAACATAGTTACGTGTTTTTGGTCATATATGCGGCATACCTTTATCCAAGACTTGTGGTTGAAGCCTTCCTCTCCCACAGTGGAGTGCGGTTTAGCTGCAAGCGTAATATTGGCCCATGTCTCACCAGAACGCAGCTTTTCTTGTATCAAAATATGTCCTTATAATCATATCCCGTGCTTGGATATATGCTTGAGAAAACGAGAGAACTCATCATTGACTAAGCCTTCCTTGAAACTTGTAAAAAAAAAAGGAGGAAAAAAAAATGACTGGGGGAGCGGGTTTATAAGAATGATAAACAAGGACTGGATTATTACATCAGCATGAGATGATAGATTAGTCACAAAAGGAATAGTTGCATTTCACTTGATTCCATTTTGTACTTTCAAGGACTTTGATCGTATCGCTCTCGTTGGTGAGATTCCCATCTGGTATAGCTACACATTTAAATTATGATAGTGTATGAGACCACTGTCAATAGACAACGTTCTGATAATTTGATGATGTTTATAACATGGCTTGACAGTATAGTAATCATACATCTGTTCAGAGTGTATGTTTTTATTTTCATTTTATTTATTTACACTAGTAAGGTCGGTCACGTCTTTCATGTCTACTATTGTCTTTACGATATTCATCTCTTCCTCCGCCACTACTTCTTCCTCCTCCTCGGCTGTCTTCATAGCGGTCTCTTCTACCACTATCGCGGTCACGGAAACTACTGCCTCGGTCACTGCCTCTATCTCCACCACGGTCTCCACCACGGTCTCCGCCTCGATCTCCTCTTCGACTGCTAGAAGAGCCTCCGCCACCACTTCCACCAGGCTTCTGGGCATGGCACTTGAAGCACTCGTCTCTTCTGGAGAAATTGTTGGCTCCGCAGCTTATAACATTTTGAGGGTTAGACTCCACTAAAAAAACCAATTATATACGCTATTTACCCATCACAAGACCAATCGCCTTCTCGGGGTTCTCTGGCACCCATACTTCCTCCACCGCGTCCTCCTCCATCACGGAATCCACCTCTTCCGCCGCCACCGCCTCCACGGCGATCGCCTCCAAAGCCACCGGAACCTCGCTCAGCTAAAGACAGCATGAGTTTTTCAACTTTCTAGTTTAACAGAAGAAAAAAAAAAACTTACGTGGAATGGTCATCTTTCTTTCGGCTTTGGTGACTTCAATAATATTTCCCATGAACTCCTTGCCGCCAAACCATTGAATGGCTGCATCAGCAGAAGGAGGATCGTCATAGGTCAAAGTAGCTTTTATATAAAGTTAGTATGCAATGAGAAAAAAAAAAAAGAAAAAGCAAGTTCTTTTCAGTACCATCACCCTTGGGAAGATTAGTGGTCTTGTCAACGTAAATCCAAACTACAAATAAAAAGAATGAGTTGCGAAAAAAAAAAAAAGAGAGAGAGAAAAAGAGCGTGTTATAATATACTTTTAGGCTTCTTCAACTTTTTATCAATCTTGATGATACCAATGGATCCAAAATGATCAGCTAATTTTTCCTCCGTAACGTCTTGAGGTAAATTGTTAATGTAAACGGTATCTTCGATGCGATGAATGCCTAAAATTCCACTGTATAAATATAAAGAAAGAACATCTTTTTTTTTATCGTGTGTCCTTGAGATTACCATTGTCACTGACAGGAGGTTTGTTATCGTATCTGGAATCACCATTGAAACGATCTTGTCTACCGTAACCACGATCTCTAAATCCTCCTCCTCCACCACCACCGCCTCCATAAGAAGGTTGATATCCTCCGTCATCTAACATTTGGTTTTTTTTTTTTTTTTTTGGCGTCAGATGGATTTATAAAAATAAAAATAAAAAAGATGTGTATAATTTATATATATCTATATAGATTGGGGGTTTTAAACGGAATTACATGATTGATAGCCTTGGCCGTCTTCTCTTGATCCAGGCATTTTATATATATGAAAAAAAAAGAAAAAATGTACAATAAAAAGCTCGTTCTTGAAAAATATTTTCTTCTTTCTCTAGTGTTGTTTTCGGAGATGCAAAAAAAAAAAACCCTTAACTGCACACCTAAAAGCCTCACTCGACTTTTATTTATATGAACAAAAAAGTGAGGGCATTGTGTGTTTAGATACATACAAACTATATAAATACATGTTAAGGCTGTGGACAAACCTCATCAGCCATCCAGCCCTTTTTTTTTTACAGCAACGGTGGAGAACACGTGGCAAAAGAAGGGATGCATGACCCCCCCCCCCCATCATTGAGAAAGAGAAGCACGACTTTTCTCTTAAATAGCAGACATTACGGCAAGCAGTGTAACCGTTCATGTGAAAATCCATACACTCGTTACTGATACTCAAACACATGAAAATATTAAAAGATAGGGATGGAGTATACTAATCGTCTCTTTGTCTTTCAAATAGTTTAACATACACATGCTATACAGTTTATCCAGGGAAATCTTAACCTTATACCTCGTGGCACTTTCTATATCTTTTTTTTTCTTCCCACAAAAAAAGTTGCTTAACCTATGTGTATATGCAATTCATTTGATTGGCTGTATCCGTACAAACTCTACCCGCAGTCCCACGCACAATTGGACCACAAAAAAAAAAAAAAAAAAAAAAGCTGTGACGCGATTCATCTTTTTGTGTTTTTCTATCTATCGTGTAATGTCACCTTCATGTTCTGAACAAGAATGGTCCAGTTTGTCAAACGCCATTGTATCTTGTAAACCCTCGAAAAGTCTTAACAAAGACCAGAAACCGTTAGTGTTGGCGATTAGAAAATTAAAACGATTTATGTCTGTGGACCCTGAAACGATCATTACAGTAAGGAAGGTCTATCCCCCCCCCTCGCCGTAATCCTGTATTAATCAACATGTAGTGGAATTACAATACTTTAAAAGCAAGAAACTCAAACGGTAGCTACATATACAAGGATTGGAGAAATAAATAAATAATACGAATTACTATATATAGAAATGTCAGATCCAGTCAATCAAGCATTGGTAGACCTGATCAAGGATTGTATATGGTTTCATGAAGCCTTAAACAACACTAGGTAATACGATTTACATTTTACACCTTACCATGTTTCTTATATTTTGTATATAAGCCCTATGGATACGCTCTTTCATGTAAGCAATTTTTGTTTTTATTTAGTGCTCATCCAAAACAGACACGATGCTAAATTCTCATAAAGCTTGTTAGGAAAGAAAGCGGACAAATGACATGGTTGCTCTGTTTCATTGGAGAGAAGTTACCTCAACTCATTTTACCCCGCATGCATCACTACTTGATACTTGGTCTCGCTACCCACACCAATCCCTTTCTAAACGCAACGTAACATTTTAAAATATGGTTTTTTTTTTTTTAAAAAAAAAACAAAAGTGCTTATATTTAAAATAATACACTTAGTGACACGATCCGTGATGAACAATCGAGTATTATCCATATGGGCGACAAAGTGTTCACACATTTATTGAGTTCGCATAAATCTTTGGTGATTGATTCATTGCTCTCCCTCGTCGAGGATTATTTCCGTTGGATTGATGAGGAACAATCCTTTGTGACTGAGGTACAACAGTATATGCTTGGATATTTACTCTCTCTGCCCAAAATATCACCTTCTTTATTCAACGGTAGGATATGAACACACCCCTTTTCTTTTTCTTGTATCTGTGTGCTGATCTTCTTTAGAATCGTGGTCCTCCTTGTTTCAAAGGTTGTATAAGGGGAATGCTGCAGGCAGCATGTTTTTGTATGAGAAAAAGAATGAGAGCTCTGTAGTGAAACATGGGGATGGTACAGTAGAGTCGATTGCTAGCGTATTTCCATTTTGGCTGACATCCATTGCATTCGATTCAAACGGGCTAGTGATGAAGCATGCCATGGATGTAGCCATCATGTTGGATACTTTGGGACACGACGAACGTTTAGGACTGGAATATCTGATTCCTGTAAGTATGAAAATTATGAGAGGGGGGATTAACAGAGGACTAAACAAGAGTCATAGACGGGAGACAAGTCAATTTTGGATACATTACGACCGTCCTTAGAGAAACTGGATTTAAAACCAACCTCGATTGATTTAATAGACTGGGCTATTTCTTCAATGAAAATAGGACGAGGTGTGAACGACTTGAAAATCCCTTTATTCTTATTACAATTGGTTGTGTTGAAAAATGGTGTGCCTGAAAAACAGGTGGTCGATATGTTTGTTCAATTCATCATTCGTTTGGATAGGCCTCAAGAAGACGATGAAACCTGCAATGAAGGTGCTCGTTATCTTATTCTCAATCTTGTCTCCTCCACACAACGCCAATGGCCCACCATCTTTCAATCCGTCCTCGAGAATATCTTTTCGAGAGCGATTGCCATGCATATTGCTGATAGTGAAGGCTCTGTCAATGTCGAGAAAATCCTCAGCAATTTGGCCATGTTGTTTCAACCGGATTCTTCCCAAAGACCAGGTTTTGATGCCTTCAAAACCTATCTCTCCAGCCATTGGCGTCAAGTCTTGCTCTTGTTTTTAAATCATCCTTCTATGGAATGTCGTGCTGTTGGATATCGAGTCTTAACCAACTCGAGATTTTGGGAGAACACAAACAAGGTAGAGGGGTGTGATGCACAGACCATTTCCAAGTTGCTAGTGGATGCCTGGTTTAGACATATTAAAGGAAGGTACGTACGTTATGGTCAGCAGGAGGAAATATCCGCCATCAATGAACAACAACGCTTGATCGCGCATTGCTGTCAACACACGGAACTTGCCAAAGCCATGCTTTCGTTTGCGATGGATGGTATCCTGGGCGGTGCACTCGAGATCTTCCCGACTATTGATGTGAATGCGTTACAGCAAGAAAAAAAGAGCCTGTATGATAAAGTCGTACGAGAAGAGTACCAACCTCCTTTATTCAAAAAACCACCACAGTTTGTAACCACGCTTGATTTTCAACAAGAAGAAGGAGGGGGTCTGATTGATGTGCGTGATGTGATTTATGTAGACAATATTGAAAGAACCGCGGCCCTTTTCTTTCAGTTTGGCGAGTTGCCCACGTTATCCGCTGAGCAATATCTCGAGATCAATCGTCATATCTTGCATCGTCTGTCTTCCATCTGGGGACCTAATCCCGTGTCCTTGGATACCTATGATGATGTCTTGCCTAGAAATATACCGTATGCAAGTGACATTGCTATTGGAAACGCTTTCAAGGATCATCCCGTCTTGTTCATCATTTTTGAGAAATATACCTATGATCAAACCACAGCAACCAAGGATTATCCAGTCACCAATGATATCATTCGAAGTATCCTTGTGTATTTTATTGTCTTTTGGAACATGAAGGAGGTTGTGAGTGTGCCTACTACCTTAAAATTTGCTACCCAGTTGGAAGAAACCACACGACTCTTGTTTTTATTGAAGCCGGTAAGTAAGATAAAGGAAAAGCGAGAGAGAATTTGTGCTGATAGGAGTTATCAATAATTTAGGTACTACCGGAATTTTTGGTGAATGCATATCATGTATTACCCTTCATGTCAGCCAAGGAAGTAGGAGATATTTTATACCAAGTGATTTGGTACTACTTGCGATGGTCCAGTAGCAATGCCAACCATATTCCGGGTATTCATAAGAAGTTAACAACAGAGACGAACCATGATGAATTGAAAGAAAAATGTTTAAAGCGACTTTTGGGTATTTGTGAAGGTCGATTGAAGGTACTTGATCATTCTCCTTTGTGGCATGCTTCATTATCCTCTATCATGTCCCAATTCTTTCACTTATAAAAAATAAATAAAAATCAATCGTGACTGTTCAGATGGACCTGACAGGTCCCAAAAAAAAAAAGTTTTTTTTTTAGTGTTTTTGTAAACAAACTTGATTGTTTTTAATACTTCTAGGTAAAACGAAGCGTAAGATAGCATGAATAAGGACAAAAAGAGATGTCAAAAAGAAAGAAAGAAAAAAAAAAAATCGTGAAAAGCAAACTCAGCCTTTTTTTTTTGTAGTTTAAAAAAAAACGCGTAAACACCGCTTTTAATCAAGTCAGTCAGTCAGTCAGTCAAAAAAAAAAAAAAATTCGCTTTCAACACAAGTCAATTTTAATTTAGAAATAAATTTTTTTATTATTGTTTACTACGAATTGTCAACAACAATATGGCGGCAGTAAATAAAACGATTAGCAAGGATCAAGAAGAAGAAATGAGCTCGGCATTGATTGCTCAGTTATTGGCAGAAGATAATATGTCTCATGGAAATGGAAATTATTATGCTGAATACAGTAACGACGCTAGAGGATATGATCCTTATCACGCTCAACAAGACATAGATGATAGCTACGAAGAGAACTCGGAAGACGATTTTGATCCAAAAAAGAAGAAGTATATTAGCAAAAAAGATGGTATTTTTTTTTTTTTTTTACTTTACAGTTACACACAGACACTTGTCAATATTAACTTGTACTCCTTCTTCTTAGTCGCAAAGAGAGGACGCAAGAGAAAGGCAACTGTGGCAACAACACCTGCTCCTAAGCTTCCAAAGGAAGTCAAGACCAAACCAACCGGAGCACCTTCACCTGAACCTAGCACTGACAGTACTGCCACCCCGGGTGACACCACCGCCACCAAAGCTACTGTTACTGCTACTGCTACTGCTGTCAAACCTCCCGCCGCCAAAAAACCTAAAAAGCCCTTGGGCGAAGGATTCAATTCAGGCGTCTACAATGAGCTGGAAGAAAAAAACTTTTTGGAAGGTCTCGAGTTATTCGGTAGAGACTGGGGTAAGCTTCAACGACACGTCGCCACAAGAGATTCCAATTCAATCCGAAGTCATGCCCAGAAACATTTTATTAAGATGTTTAGAGATCAGGTTCCTTTACCCGATAAAATAAGAGAATCCGGTGAAGGTTATACTTTATCTGGAAAGCCCTTGGATCCCAATTCTGCCGCTGCAAAACCTTATATGCGTAACTTAGGTAATAATGGTTCTAGTGCCCCCAAAAAGAAGACTGAACCCAAAAAAATGGATGATCCTATGCAAGACGTAGAAATGACGAGTAAGGTACCTATGGAAAAGACAGATGAAATTTCACCCATGGAAGTTGATAAGGCTGCAGTGGATGGAGAAAAGACGGTCATGCAAGCGGAACAAGCGCCTGTGCAAGTGGAACATACATCTATGCAAGTTGAGCATAGCTCTGTACAAGTACAAGAGACACCTGTGTCAGTACAAAATACACCCGTGCAAGTACAAGAAACGCCCTTACAAGAACAAAAGACACCCACAAATGTACAAGAGACACCTAAAAATGTACAAGAGACACCTAAAAATGTACAAGAGACACCTAAAAATGTACAAGAGACACCTACAAATGTACAAGAGACATACATGGATGTTGATACGAAGGCTGTTGAGCGTCAGGCAAAGGAACTCGTGATTGGGGACGATCGTAAAAAGACGCTGATTACAGAATCCAGCAGCGCCAAATCTGCTACACCATCACCTAGCAACTCATCCTCGTAAAGTTGTCTTTTTTTATTATTGTTCACTCTTTTTTATCTAATGCAAATTTTGACTGTAGTACGAGCGATTCTTATGATAGTAGAGGAAGAACAAATTATTCCACATCTCGTTTAAGAAAACAACGCGACCCAAGCTCTGTCAACTATGGTCAGATCAGCAACAATGATGACCCGTTGACGATGATTAAATGTGAGCCTTTCATGGGCAAACCTGGATCCAACGTAAACGGATGTCAACCATTTGAAATTAGTGTAGATTCCAACGTTTTATTAGCCATGGATTTTCACGCGCATTTGATGACAACCGAGGTTATCGGATTTTTAGCTGGTAAATGGGATAAAGAAACCATGCGTATGAGTATACGTGAAGCGTTCCCTTGTCGATCCATCGAGACCGGACAGAACGATGTCAATGTAGAGATGGATCCTACCAGTGCTATCGAAACAAGAGGGTTAATTGAAGAGCGTCATTTGCAAGTGGTGGGTTGGTACCATTCACATCCTACCTTTATACCCGATCCTAGTTTAGTGGATATTGAGAATCAACGGAATTATCAGTTACTCTGTCGTGAAGATCATCATGAAAGTATGCCACATCTCCCTTCATCTGAACCCTTTGTCGGTGCTATTGTTGGCCCGTATGATCCGGCTTTGCCTGGTTCTGCCAGTGTCATCAATTGGTTTCATGTGTCAAATACAAATACAGATCGTCCGGTGCCTAAAAAACTAATTTATGAATTGAAGGAAAATGATGCGTTGGATCCAGTCGAGATAGAAAGATTGGTAAGAAAATACACTTTCGTCGGTATTCTTTCTTTTTAAACAATTAATCGTTGATACATCTTATTTTTATGCAGTTTGATTTATTATCGACGTACAAGGATTCAAGGGAAAAGGTTGTTTTTGGCGAGCATTGGCGTCAAGATGCATCCGAAACGAAATTACAGAAAATGATTAAAAGTTTAGCATCGCGTATGCCATGGATACAAAGGCAACTCAAGTCAGAAAATAATTTAGACTTGGATGATATGTTTTTAAACAAGGTTCAGTCTTCTTTAAAGGACTGGTAACAAACAAGGCTTTTTCAATAAATAAGATTACAAATCATGCAAAACTAGGTTACACACATTGGCCCTTTTTTTTTTTTCTTGAATCGACGGAGTTAATTTTGTGGGACGATAGAATCAGAAAATTTTGAAGATAGTTTAGCTTAAAGATAAACTGATCAGAGTGATATGTTTTCTCTCTAGAGACCTTTATGCCACTTTATTTGTGGTACATTAGTTATTGTGTTAAAAAAAAGGAGGGTTGGTCGATATAACATCAAGTATGTTGCAATAACCATCTTTTATGGAGCCATTCCGCAATTTTTACAATTTAATCAATCCTATGATTTTAGGTCTTAATTTATTATTGTGAATAGAGAATGTATCGGTTTTTATGTTAAGCGTGTATTAAAGATAAAGACACCCTCATATCGAGCAAACTTTTGGGCTGGTATCTATTGTTATTTCAGCGTTTTGCTTAAATGGTTGTCATTCTTTTGCTTACCTAGTCCTTTGGTTGTAGAATAGCAAGAAATAATAATGGAAAACCAAAACTTTAAGACCATCCGTAGTGGGAGTTATTTAAGGCTTCTAGTGGATCTGAGGATTGTTATTCTTTCAGATGCTGTGCTGTTAAAACAGCTTGATTCAGACTATGAGGTCCTCAGCAGTAGTCCCAGAAAGCGCTGTAAGCTTAGCTTACACACCGCAACTATTCTCAGCTTGTGGAAATAATGGGCGGTGGGCCTGACGTAAAAGCAACCAAGCATGAACTCTTTAAATGTACATATGGCGTGATGAAATGAATCTCAAGGTATTATCATATAACTGTTGATAAATTATACCACTTATGTTTATAATATTTTATACATCTACATCTCGGACAGTTAGCAGCCATTTAATCAGCAGCCTTTATAGAAAGAACGATAACAAGCGGATTTTACGCTTGAGTGCTATATTGTTATGAGCTCACTATCAGCCTCTTTTTTCGCAGCCCAATTGATAAAAGCCACCAAATGTCCTGTTGACATTTTGTTTTCCTCTCCTCGCTTAAAGATACCCGAACATATCAGTCAGGTACCAGCTCTCCTTCATCCGATCTTGGCTCTTATTTATGGTTGTACTTTGATAAACTGAGACAGCCCACCTATTGAAGGATGAAAATACGCGAGTAAATTTGAATTCCGTCATGAACAGCAAATATTTCTTTGCATCAAAGTAAAAAAAAGAAAAAAAAACTCATCAAATAAAAAAATTTAAAAGTTTCATCTTTATTTATATTTCTTTTTACAGTGGAAGAGATCAAAGAAGTTAAGAGGAAGGTGACAGGACAAAAATGCCAATTGATCTGAGATATTATCTCAACAGCTTCAACAAAACGTATTTTAAAGAAATTAGACGGGAGCTTTAAACAACAAAGCTTTGATGTGGACTATTCTGCAGATATATTTTGGAACTCTGACTGGTTATGACGCTTGTCTTTCTCTAAAATGAGATTTCGCTCAAAATTCAACCTCGAATCTCGAAGTAAGTTTCTGTTGATATTTTCGACTATTGGATTTTGTTAAAAAGACTCTGCGACAATATCATCTACTTCTGATTTATGATTCTTCTCAGTTACCGTTAATGTTTGCTCTTCTTCTTCTTGACCGTCTTCGAGCTTTTTAATCACAATTTCCTATCCATACTGAACTTAGATATAAGAGTTTTTTGTCTGCCGACAAAGTAAAAATGGGCATAAATCTCTACTGAGACAATAATAAACTCGTGGCTTTCAAGAAACAAGCCAAGTTATCCCGTTTACGTCTATTTTAGACTTCTCACGAGCTCTTGATTAATTTATCAGTTGTTTATCTGTATTGCTTGACCACAGCTCCTTATCACCAAATTCTTTCACTGCATTCTTAAAATCTTTGACCATGTTGTGAAAGACGTTGTATATAATAAGCCTCGACGATATTCAAGTGCATCGAAAGCGATATAATTCTCCTCAATGTACGCGATTATAGTTTCTTTTTAAGGTATATTGGGCGCTTTTGTAGATGTAATCAATGTAGAATATGAAGAAAAAAGAGAAAAAGATGAAGTCAAACGTGAATTGATTTACGCATCTCTAAGGGACAGTCGGAGTGCACGTAGTCACAACGTAAGATCTGTGATTTGGCTATCCCTTAGACTTGGAAACAAGAATATATTATCAAAAACAATATAATAATTACGAATACATGTATATTGAATGATTTGTACTTGGTTTGAAAGGTCTACCATCACACCCTCGCCTTTAAGCTCGTTTGATCATAATCTTACGCAAAGATATTAGGGTAAAGTCCAAACAAGTAGCCGAAAGTAAGTTATAACACACATATACTAGTTTGGACTATGTTGGTTGTGATAAATTTGTAGCTAGTTATAATTATCAAGTTATATTGACCTCTTGGTGTCTATTAAAATATCATAATCTCAACATTACGACTACGCGCACCCGGCTGTCCCCAAGAAACCCGATTTTTTTTTTTTTTTTTTTTTTTTTTTTTTATGAAAGAGGCTTTGTCTTTATTATTTAAAGTCAACAATGATCGATTGATTTATGCACATTTAGGCATCCCCTTAAATAAGTCTTAAATTTTACCTTGTTTTTATTTTTTATATCAGGTACACATCAACAACAAACACCCACTTCCAACATGGTGGTTGGAAATGCAGAATTTTAATCTGTATTATGATGAAGTAATTTTATACGCTTTGGCTCAAAACGGGTGATTCTAATTTGTTGCCAATTCATTATGGTAGTTGCCTTCTAATCTGTTTCATTGTAGATGAGTTGAGTAACCCTTTTTTAAGAGCAACTTCTTCGCTTCGGATTAGAAGGCAGCCCTGTTGTTACTATCAATTCTTGACAACTCTGCCACGGTAAATTTAAAGTTTGAGATATTAAAAAGATTTAGAAATGCGGTGATATACGCCAGCTTAGCGACATCAAAGCTCCCGGTTGATCCAGAGACTTCATATAGTAAATTTCTACCTTCAACTCATTATCTAGACATGTTACCTGGGTCATTCTACTCAACAAAAAAGTGGACAGTATAACTTCATCTTGCTGCTGGACATGCAGAAAAAAAGTAATATTTAAAGCCAGCAATGAAATCATGCACTTGGTCATACAAGTTATTTTACAACAGTTTAAACTAAAGCAAATAAAGAACTCGATAGTAATTTTTGCATGATATACTCGACCTCTATTATTCTTCTTGTGAAAGTTCGGGGACTTCACAATTTAACAATATGGTAATGGAATTTGGCCAAACTTTAGTTCGTGAAAACTCAGCTGTTTATTGCAAATCCCTTCTACATTGAAGGTAGTTTTGTCTCTCCGTGGGTAATGGAAATAAGTAAAAAAAAAGGGAGTGTTGCTAAATGAATGGTAAGAGGTTAATGGGAAGCCTTGAGCTTGACCAGGCCAGCTATTTGTTATAATGTACACATATGTTGTGTTATAGGGAAGCAAAAGACATTAGCCAGCATATACATAGTTTTAAGCATATATTTATAAAAAAGGGATAGATGGATGAATAGGGTTAGATAGTAATTTGTGGGGCTAATTTGATCCAATGATTTTGTGTCCGATTACTAGCGGCTCTCCCCCTCTATTGTTGGGTTTATAAAAAAGATGAATAAAACAAAGGTCTGTTCTAACATTCATTACGTGAGTGTTTACAAAATGTTTAAATGACACATGTTGCAATTTCTAAATATTTCGATAAGTTGGAGCAGAGTGGAAGATTCAAACCATCGGTCTAAACCTGTTCTCGGGCTATGATCTTTCAGATTGCAGTTATCATATCTGATGTGGTATTCAAAAAGATGTTATACTGAAGTTACTCCAAGGTTCTCATATGTTGTGTATAGTATGCAGACTTTATGACATGCATGGTTTACTTCTAAGTCTTATACTTAGATGCGCTTACAAAGCGAGAGGATATTCAAAGTCCCTATATTAGGTCCTTGTACAACATCTGGGCGTAATTCAGCTGGCCCTGTCTTTGTCATCGGTAGTAAATGTGATTCTACGAATTGGCAACGATCAAAAAACGTGGTTTTTTGTCTTTTTGAAACTTCGCAAATCTAACCGGAGTATAAAAGGGTAGTAAAAGAAAATACACGGCACACACAGTTTGGGGGAGTTTCTTTTTTTTTTTTTTCAGTTGTTGATTTTCTCTCTTTTCACTCTCATATCAAATAAAATAAAAATGCAAAAAGATTCCGAAAGCAAAGGAGGTATCAAAAGAAGAATCACACAAGCTTGTATATTATGTCGAAAGAAGAAGGTTACTTTCTTTAATAACTATATAAAAAAAGAAAGTCATTAAATGTCTGTGTGTAAAAATAGATCAAATGCGACGGCGCCAAACCTGAATGTGTTCATTGCCTGGACGCCAATTTGAAGTGTCAATATACCGAATATAAAAAACGTGGACCACACAAGGGTTATGTGCGACTATTAGAGGAACGTCTTGCTCAGTTAGAAAAAAGATTGGCAAGTACTGGAGCTGAAGTTCCACCCCCCATTTCGCCTCTTTCACCCTATTCTCCACCCAAGCGTAAATATATCCATGTATGCCTATGAACCCAAGAGATAAAGGCATTGATAGTTTTATTTTATGTATGTAGAGCACCATGTGGTTGTGGATGATTTTCCGCCTCAAGAAATCGTGACTCACTTAATTGATTTATTCTTTCAACACATTAACTCGGTATTCCCATTTGTGCATCGGGCCAGACTAAAGCAATCGATACTAGACGGCAACGTGTCAAAACCTTTGATCTGGGGTGTTATGGCTATTGCTGCCAGGTAAACTAGTCGAATGATTAATTTTTTTTTAAAAAAATGACTAATAAATACAATAGATTTTCAAATCATCCTCAAATCATAACAGACCCTCCCTATTGGGCAGGCGAACGATTTGCAACAAAAGCCACTTCACTCATCAATGCTTCTTTATTAGAACCCACTATTCCCAATCTACAGTTCTGGGGTATTATGTCTTGCTTAGAATATGGCAGAGCATCCGGATCAAAGTAAAACAAAGCCTTAAAAAAATATATTATTTGACGTTGACCTCTATTCTGCATGACTATAGAGCCTGGATTTATGGTGGTATTGCAGTCCGTATCTGCCAAGAATTAGGTCTAGATAAGGAAGAGACGTTAAAGACACCGATCTTAACCAAATCAGGCACAATAGATTATGTGGCGATGGCTCTTCGTCGACGTATCTTTTGGAGTTGCTTATGTATTGATAAATTTGCCAGTACGAGTACAAATCGACCGCAAGGATTTGAAATTGGTGATTATGATGTAGCATATCCTAGCCTGAGTGAAAGTAGTCTACTCCGAGACCCTTTGCATGCCCTTACCATAGATAAACATACCATTGCCAATGACCCTCTCATGGACGTCGTTCCAAGATATATTGATGTTCTCGAAAGGTTTGGTGAGGTTTGTAAGTACATGAGTCGGGCTAAAACAAACACATCGGCCGTGACATGGCCTCCTATTGCTGAATCTGTTGTGCTCGATGCCCGTATGAAGCACTGGTTAGAGTCTTTACCAGAAGTATATCAGTTTTCACAAGCACATCTCAAGTTATACAAGGAAAATGCCAGTCAGAATTATCTCAATTTCTGGCTGTGTTCACATGCCATGTATTGTACAGGCATGTTGGCTTTGCATCGTGGTAGTCTGGCGTATAGCGATTTGACAGCATCAGATTTACCTCCCGATGTCTATGATCGTATCCAAGCTAGTATTCATGTGTGTAAAGTCAATGTGAATATTGCCACCGAAGTGTTTCAAGCGCTACATGATGTTTGTGGTGTCAATGTCCTGCCTTACATGTGCTATTGTGCCTATATCTTTTCAACTGTGCTGATGACCTCAGCTTTTTCGTCTGACCCGGTGTCGTACCGCAAGAGTAGTGCTAGCCTTGCAATTTTATATGACATGATTGAGGTAACACTTGTCATTTCTTTTTATTGTGATGCATCGTTGACGCTTTTTTTATTTTTCACACTTTTTAAATTCAGCTATTGCGTCCTTATTGGCCAATGAGCGAGAGATTAGCGTCAACAACACGGGATATGTTAGCGGCACATAGTCGATTATACGATGTTCAGGAGCAACAGCAACGGCATGAGTATGGGTTTGATAAGAAGGGATTTCCGATACAAGCCCAAAGTGGTGACGAAGTACGATCTATGGGGCCAATTTCGTCCTCTGTGGCACCAGCAGCGGGTGTAGAGACATCACAACGACAACAGCAACAACATCAGCATCAACAACAACAGCAACAACAACAACAACATCATCATCAACAACAGCAACAACAGCAACAGCAGCAACAGCAGCAAGTGCGATATGGGTATATGGATAATACAATGCCCATGCAGATGCCAATGTTACCTTATGGACAAGATAGACCCGAAGAAGTTGACTTTAATAGTTGTGCTTACTTGTATGATTCGACGTTATTTGGACAGATGGTATTGGATTCAACCAAGGTGAATAATTCAGAGATGAATTATTTACCGCAAGACCAGTATAGTGCCATGTTAAATGAAGCGAACTATCCGTATGAAAAGGGCTCGTGGGGTAATTCATGTCAATAAACAGAGTTACACACGCATATAATAAAGGGTTGTCTCTCAGATGACCTTGGCTTAGTTTTTTTTTTTATCTTTTTTTTTGCCCAAGGAACACAAAGTAAATAGTCTTATAAATAAATGTTTTTTTCATACCTTTTTTTCTTTCTTTTTATTCTTCTCATACTGAAAAGAAGAGAGAAAAAATGCCCAAGGAAAAGTTTCATTATTTTGATTATGATCGACTTATTAGTATAGGTATATAAGAACAATAAGAAATTGAAAAGAACTGTCTTTTAAAGTGTCCTATTAGATTTTGGTTCTTCCTTGACAAAATTTGCATATTACGATATCCGAAACGAAAAGCTCGAACTTGACTATACAAGTACCTGTAGGTAAAAATAGAGACACCCACACATAGTATTATACCTTTCACTCATTGACATTCTAGTAACCAACCTTCTGCCTGTTTATACACGGTGGAGGATGAAGATTATGACAATGCAGTTTTAAAAGAATGGGGCAATGGAGCTGAATATGCACGACGTATGAATCTCGGTACAGTCTATGTCGATAACTTGCTGGACAAAGTCGACCATCTTTTCCACCTTCAGCCCGAACCACTGGAGAATGCGCTTGATCGATTCTTTAAACGAGCCGTGACAGACCATTTGAGCAAGGTACACAGTTTTATCAACTCGTTTATTAACGATAAGTACCGAAAGAGCTGTGATGGATCCAAGAACAGATATGTCATGACTCATCCATCGCATTGGTCCAAGGCACAAGTGAGTTATCTAAAGTCGCTGGCGGTGGAAGCGGGAATCGTCAGTGCAGGTGATCATCCACAGCGTTTGATCATGTATGACGAGACAGAAGCCGTACTACGGTTTGTACAAGAGCAAAGCAAGCATCACTCAAAGAGGGCTCAGCTAAAACAGGGACATGAGTACTTGGTGTGTGATGTGGGTGGGACAAAAGTAAAGATGGGACATTATACCATGAAGGAGCCTATCCATGACGGTGTCTTAGGTCAACGTCGCATGCCTTGGCCCACCAACGAGATTCCCAGTACATTTGTCCAGGGCGGAAAAAATATTGTGGAAAATCTCGAATTGCTGGCCGTCAAGAAGTTATATCCCAATCATGACTTTGAGATACAATTCTTTGAAGACAAATTTATTGATAGAAGAAAAGAATTTGCAAAGTTAACTGTGGAACCAACCTTTCAAAGGATGATTGTGGTAAGTGTGTTTCTTTTTCTGTCTTCTATCCCTCTCAATTTAATGCTGTCATGTCTATTAAAAGGGCTTTTCGGGTGAATCATCCGAGACACGATATATTCCAATCCCATTTCGCTTACAAACCAAATCATTTCGACCTGACGAACTACAACGTAAATTCTCATTCCCGCGTATCTTTGACGTCCAAAAGGACCGTGGCAGTGATAAATTAGCGATTCAGACACAAGAGTTGATTGACGAAGTATACTATCCTGTAGCAGAAAAAATTATGTCCTACATCCGAAACGTCATTCACCTCTATTTCCACAAGGTGAAGGCCATGATTTTAGTAGGTGGCTTTCGGCACTCAGTTTTCATGCTAAATTTGATCAAGAAGGCATGTGCAGAAAAAAAACTGATGCTGATCATACCGTCTGAAGAGGACACCAGTAGCGTAGACCAAGATCGTTATAGGAGCTTTGAGGTGGTATGTGGCGCCATCTTTAAAAGCATGGATACCTCGGCTGCACAAGACCCCGTGCCTAAAATTGAATATGACGGAGTGAAGGAACCCGAATTCGCTAATGTCATTATCTATCTCGGTATTGTCTGTGTTCTTATTTCTGTAAATGTGTAATTGTTCTAACAATAGTCTTCTTAGATTATGGCCTGGAAAGTACCCGATGTTCATTTGCCACGGCTCAACACATGTTTCATATCACTGAATGGCCAGGCCAAGATCACTTGTACGATTTTAATTTCCCTACATTTAATACTGTGCTTATACCCAAGTAAGTAACAAAAAAACGAGACTGATTGATAATTGGCTAACTCTATTTTTTTCTTAACAAGAAGCAACGGAAAGAAAATCCTAAGTTTGAAAGAAAAAGGAGTGAATTTGGATGAGATGGGGTATGAGAAATATTATACATTTGAACGAGATGAGTATGGGATCACACTTGTATCACATACAAGAAGGTATAATGCGGACATTGTGGACACAAACGAGGAGCAAGTAGAGTCACTGGATATAGCACATATTGTAGAGGATCCGGTGCAAAATATGGTATCTAGTGGATCTGAAACGGATGAAGATATGGAATTAGAGAGGGGCTATGAGGAGAAAGTACAGGAAGAGGAGGTAGATCCGGCCGAGCTGGAGGCTTATATAGAACCTGAATACAGCGAGTCTGATAACGAGGAGGAGGAGGAGGACGAAGAAGAGGAGGAGGAGGAAGAAGAAGAGGAAGAAGAAGAAGAAGAGGAGGAGGATAGTTTACCAGAAGAATACTTTGAGCCTCAACATCTCATTGTATCTGACTGTGAAGAGGCTGAAGAAGAAGTATTAGACGAGGTTGACATATTTTGGAACAGACGGTCTAGTGAGCGATATATCGAATCCTTTGAGTACATTGTACAAAAGGAACCGATCAGTGCACAAGAGTTTTCCTTGTTGTATTTAGATTATGTGCGTCATTTTGTATGTAAAGATGTTTCAAAACGCACTGGGTATCATGATGTATCTCGGTATCGATATTGTATTACACGTGATCTAGCACTCGACATCTCGGATCAAGAATTCATGACTATCGTCCGTCGTATAACAGACGTATCGCAATATCGGTACAAGTTGTTGAGTTTAAATCGTGTGGAAGCGTGTGCGATTCATTGCCGAACCTTGATTCATAAGCGAACCTTAAACAACAAACGGAATCAGATTTACTTTTTGCAGGTTCAGATGGACTCCAAACAATGTGCCTTGATGTTACACCATGTGCCTGCAACACAAGATAAAGATAGTCCATTGTCGTCGGAAGAGGAATGGGTAGGCATGTATAAGCAAGCGAAAACAAAAATTGTGGCTATGGATGTCATGGATCAGATCTGTAATCATTTATGGACCCATTTACAAGTGTACCCAAAGCTTATAACCCGTTGTTATCGTCATCAACACTTTGAAAAGCTTTTTCGGTTAAATAACCGACATATATTTAAACGTAAACTTCAAAGCTACCTGTCAAAAGTTGGTAAACCCCCCTTCTTCACTCCCCCTTTTATATTATTTTCTGGTTTTGGTTTTTGACCTTTGTGTCTTTTCTTTTTTTAGACATACTTAGCAATTCATGATAGTGAAAAGACGCATATTATCTATATATGTAATGGAACACACGATTGCTGTCAAGTGGCACTAAGTAATATGGATCTATCCGATTTTGGCATTAGCCCCGCTTTAAACGAGCTTGTCTCGATTATCCAAGCCAGCACACAAAGCCAACATTTATTCCGTGGTATCCAACTTAGCGATATTTTCTTGCTGGGTGAATTTCTGGTGTGTCGCGATCAAGCTAGTTATGTATACATTGAGAATATGTTGATTAGCAAATTAAAGGAGATCAAATTTCATCCGCTGGATAATCTAGTATTGCAACGCATGACGAGAAATACGCAAATAGCCAAGGTGATGATAAAGGATGAAGCAATGAAGGGATCGTGCTCAATTGCCAATGCTGTGTTGCAAGGAGCTATTGCATATAGCTTAGATCCGCGTAATAGGCTGTTTGAGCGTGTGACAGATCGCACGTATGCGCTGTGTGTGCAAATAGTGGATATAGTACCAAACCATGATACCATTGTGTATTTTCAAGAGGGAGACGAAAGGCGGATATCAGGGGATGGAGAATACTTTCCGATTATTTTAAAAAATACAAAGGTCTCGACATTTCCGAATAATGAGGTTGAGCAGTACATTTATCTATCACAAGTTACGAAATGTAAGATTGAAATTGGTAAGAACAACACAAGTTAGTAAGTGTGAGGGAGGGACTATTGAATTTACAATGTTTCTTTCTTTCTTTCTTTTTTTAGGGCTGTATGAATCGGATGAGAATGATATTGCATTATGGACGTTTGAAAATAAACGATTTGACCATATTCAGACATTTGCGTTAGAAAATGGTTACAGCGACTATACTTATCCCATCGTTTTCCATGCTCAACTCTCACAAACCAAATCCTATAAATTCTGGATCACCCATGGACCGGAAATACCATTAGGTGAACCTATTCATATTCGAGAAAACATCTTATTGAAAACTTTTTCGTTATTAAATTGATTTTTTATTTTTGTTATTGAGTAAATGTTTGGTCTTGTAATTGCCATATGCCGTTTCGTTGTATTTCGCCTACTGTCACGTCGACTGTGATGGTGTAACTGCGTGCATCGTTCGCTTGACATCGCATTGATCCCTCTATAACCTGGTGTGCTTTAATTGGTAAAGGATCAAGCCATAAAAATCGGGTTTGATACCAGTGCGTTTGTTCCGTATCTGGACTAGTGGAGAGTGAGATTGGAATTCCACCTGTTGGAGCAAATACAATGTCAAACCAACCGGCGATCCCATGCATCATACCTGTCCTAGAAGATTTCCAGCGAATTGGGATCGTCATATCTTGAAGAGCATCGAGTGTGATGGTATTGAAATCAATGTCGTGTGTGTTTTTGTCATTGGTCAGGATACTACGATGATCAAACTGGCCTACGACAGGCATATCTACAAACTCGATTTAGTGATTTATGATATACATATGTAATAATGACTAACTGAAAAGTTCATGACAAGCGTCAGTATGTAATGCAGATAAGTTGATACCAAGAAATGAATCCTGTTTCCAGAAATCGGCATTAGCGCTTGTTTCTTTCCATAATTTGCTGTCGGTAAATGGAGATAAATGAATTCTACCGGCGGAAGGGAATAACGTGCCTCCTGGCTTTAAATAATGATCTCTTGCATAAATATAACTTTCAAGCTTTTGGAATCAGGGAGAATTCTAATTAATTAAAAATATACAACAAAAGAATTAAAAGAGAAACGTACCATTCTTTCATGAAATAAAAAGACACCAATAGGCTCGGATAAGATGGTGTCTACCATAGGTATTTGCAGGTCGGATTGTTCGATTTTTGCTAAATAGATTCAATTCAAAGTTTATAAAATAAAAAACGTTGTCCTGATTTTACTAATTACCATGAATGATAGTAATTTTATCTTGGAAAGAAGGGTTGTGTTGGATAAGCGTTTGCATTTGATGAGCCATGGTGGATGCTTCAACAGCGTACACATGGGTAGCACCGGCTTGGACTGCGAAAAATGATAAGATACCTGATCCGGCACCAACGTCTAATACGAGTTTGTTTTCAAACCGGGATGGGTTGGACATGATGGCGTTGCGATAGGTAATTGTACGTTTAGTGTCCTGCAACATGTTTTGCTATCAATGATTTAATAAAGGCGTATTTGTTTTTATTTATCTAGTATTTACTTGGTGTTGTAACTGTGAATAGTACTCAAAATAGTGTAAATCATTCATTTTTTTTTTATAAATAAGAATAGAAAAAGAAAGGAAGAAAAAGAAGCGATAGTTTTTATGCATGATTATTGTTTCTTTTTTTTTCCTCCAACAATTCCGGATGAGCATCCCAAAAGGTTTGACCAATAATATCGTCATAAACAGCGGTAGGTATAAGTTTAATGCGTGTAACGGGTTCGCCGTTACGTGGCGAAATGGTGGTGACCTCTGTCTTTTGTCGAATAATGGTGGAACCTTTACGATAGATGGGATCAATCTTGGTGTAATTGATATCGTATTTAGAAAACAAAATTTCGTTTTTATCCTTGGATAATGTGCCCTTCAAGTATTTCTCGGCTTCGATTTCCGTCATGCCACCCTTTAAAACAAGAGCCCAAAAGGTTGTGTTGAACAGGTTATTGATGTGACAGTCTGCTTGTCTCCAGCTCAAATAGTCTCGTAACACTTTATCATTGGGATAACACACTGTACGTGAGTCGAAACAAGGAGCGTATAAAAGTTTGTCGTCTCCAAAATATTCAGCCCAGTTCATGACAAAATTCGAAGCAAATAAACTGACAATGGTGGAAGAGATTTTGCTGTAGAAAAAAAGAATTAGTTTTTGTATGTAATTGTGCCTGTATTACATAATCATGCATACCTCGATCTACGAGAATAGAGGTTCGAACTCTTTGGGATAATAAAACTGTATTTTTGTTTAGTCCACCTTTATTTTTTCTGCGATACACAATAATACCTGTATTCGTCACTCTCTCCATAGGCCATGATAATATCTTTGATGTCCTTCATGACCTCAATCGCACAGCGATTCATCAGATCGATCGATCTCTTGTCATTAGGTTTTTGGAAATTATGACTTTGAGAGAATCTGTAAAAAAAGGGGGTTAAAATAAAATAGAGTTTAAAAAATATCCTCGGGGAAAATATACCTATGAAAACCACGACCGTCGATACGAACAACGAGCCAAGTACCAGGCAAAAGGTTATCGGCTAATTCGAAATGACGAACATATTCATATTTGGAGTTAGCCATGTTGCTGTCAAGTTAAAAGAGTGGAAAGAAAAAAATAAATAAAACGTCAGAAAAGTTTTTATGGAAGGACAGAAAAAAAAAAAAACTTAGTCACACATGTCAAGGATCATTAAGCGAAATGGTGTTGTAGGAAACAAGATGTTTTTTATTTTTTAAATGTGTTATGTTACAAGATTTGGATTAAAAGAAATGTATATAATCCTCCCTTTTCCCTCCCTTTTTTCCTAGTCCCCCAAAATGACATGCTGTTTGTAAATATTGTTGAGGGAAAATATGAAAAAAAAAGACTATTTAATAAGGACGAGCGGGAAGTTGAGTAAGCAAAATGTTGTATCTCTTCTTGATGGTAACACGTTGGCGAGAGAATTTATCATCGGGGGAGAAACGTGCAGGATGAGCTGACTTGGTGGGCAAACCCTTAGGATCGGTCTTCTACTCAAAGAAAAAAAAACCGCATGTTAGTTGCTTATTCTTCCGCCTAAACATGCTCCGTGTTCTTACCTTGAGTGTATAGATACGCTCACCCTTGGGGTCCAAATAATACATCAAATACATTTTTAATTAGATTTATATAACGATAGAGGGAAAAAAATAAAAAAAATATTTGAATACTTCAGAAAGGCCATGACAGAAAAAAAAAACGACTGGTGACTGCTAATGGCTTTTACAAGCCACGACATTAATGCGAAACTCGTACCTTCTACCCTTTTATTAATTATAAGAAATGAAGATTCAATGCATCGACAATAAGGGTTCCACTTCAAACACATTTATATGTAAAATAAACCAACACACCATCTTGATAAACTGTCCTCTGGACACCTTGACAGTGTCAGAACAACCTCGAGACGAGGAACACGAAAGAGATGACGCTCATGATCTCGCCTCCATATTATCCGCATTCTCGGAGCAAGGCAAACGAACATTAGACACACAACATTCTTCTCTAACAACAAGCATACAGAACTGTGATCATCCGACTGCCTTTAGGATACCCGATTTTAGCCTGATTGATATCAACAGCATTGATTTGGTCTTAATATCCAATTATAATTTGATGCTGGGATTACCTTATCTAACAGAATATATGGGATACAAGGGAAGGATCATTGCTACAGAACCCACCGTTGAATATGCAAAGTAAGCTCATTTTTTGTGTTAATATTGCATGGAATTTGATTAATAAGAAAACAAAAAGACAGCGCATGGAAGAACTGGTATCATACCATGGTCAAAGTGCATCCAACATTGACCCAACCTCTTCCACGCATTTCTCTCAGCTAGCACAAGGAAATGCATCCGAGGGCTGGCGCTCCATGTACACCCTAAAGGATATCGCTTCCTGTATCGAGAAAGTCCAGCCTGTGCGATATACCGAAAAACTATCCTTATTTTCAACATTGGATATCATTGCTTACAGCTCGGGTTACTGCTTGGGTAGCTCGAATTGGGTTTTGGAAACCAGCTTTAAAAAGATTGCATTCTTATCCCCTTCCTCTCTCTACACAAATCTACATCCGGCCCCATTTGACCATGATGTATTGAGACAAGCAGATGTTATTGTAGTAGGAGGTCTTAGTGAACAAATTGAAAAAGAATTATCATTTGAACGAGCACGGACCAAGTTACTTGTTCAAATAGGTAATGCATACATATATAAAAAAAGAAATAGAAAAAGTATCGGTTTACTAAAATAAACCCCCATTTTATAGCGCGTACTATACATTCTCAACATAATATCATACTGGTATCAGCCTCGATGGGTCTAATGTTTGATCTAATTGGAGATATAGACAGTTATTTTAAATCACTTGGTAAAGAAATTGGACATGAGCGACATCAGATTCCTATCTATGTAGCGAACCCAATTGCGGACAAGAGTTTGAAATATGCAAATATCTGTGGTGAGTGGATGAACTCGGGGCGTCATGACTTATTGTACGTACCCGAGATGCCTTTAGCACACGGTAATTTGATGCGTACAGGCGCTGTGCAACCCATTCCGTCGTTAGAGGCCATGTCTTTATCGGGAAAGAAAATTCGAGAACCTTGTATTGTGTTTACGGGAGATCCGAGCTGTCCCTCCGTGGGGTCGCTTAAATGGTTCTTGAACCATTGGGGACAGTCCGAGTTAAATACTTGTGTGTTTATTGAACCAGACACACCTGATGAGATACCCACAAAATGTAAAATGAATTTCATCCGATTGCCACTGGACACACGATTCAAGCTACAAGATTTACCATCCCTCCTAAATACCTATTGGAACGACCATAAGCTGGAGAACGAAAAGCATTTATTGATACCTCGTACGAAAGGTGCTGATTTTGTCAAGGAGGAGCAAGTGCAACAAGTCCACATATATGAACAGGGAGAGGTTTTAAATATTAACGTGAATAGAGATTGGGAGAGAGTCTCGGTGAGCGAAAAGGTAAGAAAGAAATCTCCTCGCTGTAATTTGTTATTTATTTGTTTGACTCCTTAAAGTTGGCTAAATCTATCGAACCTACTATGGTGCCTGCCATCACAACAAACCATGGCGTTTCCATGTCAGCTTGGGCTCCTATCCATGGTTCCTTAAATTATTACAATAATCATTTACAAATTCAACCCACGACCTATGTTCGAGATGATCAATCTCTTGTGCTGGATCGACAAAGTGAGCTGAGGATCAACACAGAATTAAATTCGACGATAAAACGATTTGAAGAGGTACACAAATAAGGGGAGAGCAACTAATTGATATTAATCTTTATATGTTTAGAACTCTATACCCATTCAAATCACTAAAGATATTAACGGTATTACTACCATCGAATTACCTCCTGATATGAATGCTCGGGTCATCATGAACGGTCAATGTACCACAGTGGTTGCAAGTGATGATAAAGTACGTGCACTTTTACGTAAAATCACTGTAACGGATATCCGGGAGTTCTGATAATGTGACTATATTTGGTACACAACAATAAATCATAGCTCGAAAAAATTAGGCACTCTCCTTAATAAGCTTCTTTTTCCTTTTTATTCCCTTTCCTATTTGATTGTTATATATAATGAGCAATAGATTTAAAGTAAGCCTTTTCATTCACTAACAATAAAAAAAAAAGGGTGCGAGTTTAACGATGGTACTCTGCAGAATGACATAAACATAGTGACACCATCCAGTACAAGATCTCTCCGGAAGAACTTTTCTGTCACACCAGTATTAGTTAAGAAATCACCCATGACGACAGATCCTCCACGTTTAAAACCCATCTTGAAGGCACCACCGCCATCGTCATTCATAGGGGCTCGCACATCCCCCAGAAAGAAGTCCGACTGTAGCCAGTTGTCAGATACCACGACTCTAGTTGATTCCAATCGTGGGTCGACAGTAGAACAACCGACAGACAAGAAACCGTTACAGTCATTGCAGACTATCAAACAAAAGTTCTTACCAAAAGAACAGCCACGAGCATGGGATCAGTACAGCATCCCTTCTACTACGGTGCATACTTTACCTAATACCGACTTTGAAGATATGATACAGCAGTTAGATGTATCCTACGCGCAAACTGCAGCTCTCAGGTTTAAAACCATGAGTTTTGTAGATGCTGATAAATTAATTGGAGTAAGGGCCCTTTCTATATTTATTAAGCAGTTGCACACTAACGATGATAAATACAAAAAAAAAGAAATCGGAGCAATTGAAAAAAGTGATAGAATCCATGTATGAAAGAATTCGTATCTACATTGATACGACCAGAGCTACCATCATGAGCCTAAAATTAGATGCACCGCAAAACCAGCATTTATGCCAATTGGGTGATTATGCAGTACAGATGGAACAATTAATTGGAGAATTTCATTTTACGAGTAAATATGCAAACCATGTACAGACGTCTTATTTAGAGCACCTGGCAGGTACATTGTGCCATCATCCAATGGGAAACAACAACTTGAATTTTCTGACAAAGATCCTGGCACGATTAAAATCAATTCTCCTTGAGGAAGATCATTCTTTCACATGGCGTCAGTCAGAAAATCCACTGGATATCCATCAACATATCGATGCCATCATTGATAAACTAGCACGACAGTTCAAGATAGTGTTTGACGCACGCTTGGATCCGGCGCATGACGAATTGATCAAGCAACGTGAGCGTAGTGCTAGTCTTGTTCTGGAGCTAGAACAAAATCGAAGCCAGCGCATCTCGCAAACACAGAAAAAGGAAACTGAGTTAGTCTCTTTAAAAGAACAATTGGTGCAGGAAACTACATCCAGGCAAGCACTACAGAACCGCGTGATAGAGCTGGAAAAGGCCTTGAAAACAAAGGAAGCCTTATTAAGAAACAGACCGCAAGAAACGGACCTGATACAAAAATTGCACGAATTAAAAGAGGAAAAAACTGATTGGTGCAATACAAAAAAGTCAATATTAAGCCGATGCTATACTGTCATTGGGACCAGACAAGAGGATTTAGAACTGGTTGTACAGCACTTGGTTGAAAAGATAAAAAATACAGAATCCCTGCAGCAGTCTCAGGAGAATCAAAATAATGGTCACCTTGTAGAGAACGTATCAGAATCCGATGCGCTCATATCTAAACAGCAAGAGTTGGATCAATTGAAAGAGGATTTCAAACAGATTCTCAAACTTTATAATACAAGAGAATCGGGTTATATTTTACAGTCTGCTAGCACTGAGGCAGAGCTTGAGCGAATATTGAAAGAATACGACCGATTGACCCGCAACATCATAGACTTTAACCATGAGCGCAAAAGATTCGAACAGGAGATCCGAGAACTTCACTCAGAGAACTTGCAGCTGTCTAAAGAGCTGATGGATGAAAAGGTGCAACATATGCCGGGTAGTGATGGCAATCTACGGAAAGAATTTCGAGATTTGATGGCAGTCGTGAAAACGAGCCATGCACAAGAGCTGTTGGAGGCGCTGGATACAAGGAGAAAAATAGAGCATGCGTCAAGACAAAAAATGTCCGAGATTGAAATGAAACGATGGGAAAAAGTAGATATTGCAGTTCAAACAAGCATACAGTTCCCTTTTTAAGTCTTTTTTTTTTCTTATAGAAAAGTAGGGGTGATTTTGGTGCACATAGAAAGGGAAATTTTATATCATCCTAATAAAAACAGACCTATTTTCATGGGCTTTTGGTAGTGATTTACACCAATGTAATTATAAAACCAAAAGCTAATCATTTGAACAAATCATGCCGAAATGTTCAGTCTTTTCAACAATAAAATATATAAATATACAGAGAGTTGAGACTATCGTAAGCTAAAAAATATTTAGGCAGCCATGTGAGCTAAAAAAAAAAGGGCATGCAGCCATATAAAAACAGGTTTCGCGCCAAGAAAAAAACATTCAAATGTATGAATGATACAGCATGTTTAGTTACATGTCTTGATAAAACATTGACTAGTGAGCGATCTAATATCTTAAATTGATTCACATGCAGCGTACACCCCACGGGATTTCTGTTTAGTCGTGTTCGGACATTTTCCCCAAAGATTATAAAGATGTGAACACAAAACTAAATGATGGTCTGTTTCATGCGATGGCCCTATTAAAATATGCTCATTTGAACCACCCAGTTCAAACTCATGACGACTCATGAGTACCCTGGTCTTTCAGTGATAATAAGGTTTAGATGGATCCGACTACGTAAGTGCGAAAACATGAAATCTAATGGATTTTGCACCTACATTCAAGAGGAGCCATTGAAATTTCTTGTTCCGGCTTTTAAGACGAGAAAAAGTTAAACTGAATAATACCAGGGTTCTCCGTTTAGTTTCCAGTTAAACATGTTATTTTAGACAGAAAATACAAGACTTATTTGCCCTTGTATGGATATTTATTTTTTTACCTTGTCCAATATACTTGCTGTATAAAATATATATTTTTATTTGTCTAAATACTCTTTTAAGTTTATCCGAAAATAATTTTCGTTTGTCCGAATTTAGAGTGCTAATAGTAAAATCACAATAAAAAGAACTAGCCGCAGCGTTTCTATGCATACGATAATTGTAAAAAAAAAAAAAGTTTATTGCAATAGTTACGGGCGGAGCGCACCCCCTTTGTTAAGGTGCTCAAGTATCAGTCTGACAGATTGTCAGGCCTTGTTATTTGTGGGACTCAAATGATATCATCTTTTTTATAGTAGACGCGGTGTAATCACACATGCGAATTTAATAGCTTTTAGAAAACCGACAGGGCTTTGAATGTAATAAATGATAAAATTTTTGTTATGAATGGTTACACTATAGATAACAATGTTGATAATTTAATGTGCATATGATAGTGATAGATAAATTCCAAGGAGTAATAAAAGAGAAAGAAAAAAAAAACTTTTTTGTTTGTGCGATTAGATATAAAAAAAAATAGGGCATAACTTCTTAATTTGGATATTAAAGATAAGTCCACAGGGAAAGGGTATTTTTGATATATATATAATTGACACTAAAAAAAAATTAACAAACAAATACTCAGTTACGAATTTATACGACGGTAGATAAGAGATGATAAGTAAACAGCGTTTTACTGGAATAATAAAATCAGTAACACAGAAAAAGGAACGTTTTTTATTTGGAAATCAGGGAAAGTGTGGGAAAAGTTTGATCATTTGATATAATGTAATTGGTAGAGATTATCAAAAATAACACAACATTATTTGATCTACTCCTATATTAAGCATTTCGCTCTTTCTTTTTTCTTTTGGTTCTTATCTTTCACAAAAAAATTTCTCTCTCTCTCTCTCTCTCTCTCTCTCTCTCTCTCACACACACACACACACACTTCTTACTATGGTCTATTCAACCTTTACAGACTTCAAGACTCGCAAAAGATCCTTAACACGCTGTGTTGAATGTCAATCATCCTTCAGACCTCACGTATGGGGTCGCGAAAGTGGTAAAGGCCCTGTCTGTGATCATTGCTCCAGCGGTAATAAGGAATTACTCGATACAACGGAGATTTTTCAAGATAGTGTCATGTTGGATTTCACCACTAAAACAACATCTGACGAAAATATTATCTGTTCAAATTGTCAAGCAACAACCACCCCACTCTGGAGAAGAGATGCAGCGGGAAAAACCATCTGTAATGCATGTGGATTATACTATAAACTTCACCACGTACATCGGCCTGCGACAATGATGCGTACAGTCATTAAAAGACGAAAAAGATGCCCTTCCTCAATTGATAAAAAACGTGTCACTAAATCTCCTTCTCCATCAGCCAATAGATGGCCGTCAACCTCACCTCCTAATCGCAAATTGAGTTTTGATGATAGTAACTGTAGCACAACAAGCAATAGTAGTACAAGTAGTAGCGAGATATTAGAACATCAGGGCTGGAACAATCAAAATAAACCTGTGATTTTACCACCAATTCAATCTTATTACCAGCCTTGCAATCAACATCAAGAAGCTCTTCGGTCTCAACGTTTGGAACTTCAAAAGGAAGTAACAAGATTGTCTCAATTATTATCAAACACTGTTGCTAAATTATCCGAGATTGATACTTCAATGACTAATCCTTGTGCTTGTGCAAAAAATAATGACGAAAATGAAATTGTTGCGAGATCTCTATTGTCGCTAGCAACCACAAAAACTGGTGTTCGACTCCCTTCCCTTTCCATCCAATGAAAATTTACCTTCTTTTTTAACATCTTTTGTAGCTTATTCCATCCATACACATTCCCCCCTCTCCCCTCTCCATTTTTATTATTGTTCTTGTAAATCATACCATTCAAACTTATATATACACACACTCACATAAACAAATCATCTAATAAATATTAATATGTAATATGCTTTTTATGTAAAAAGAAAAAGAAAAAAAATTCTATGATGCAATAATAATTTTAATTTTCGTAAGCAGCTTCGTGAGCTTTTTGAGCACGACCAGAAGGATCGGAGGGACAACCCCAATCAGCACGAGGAATCCATCTAACCACAGAAGCTGCACAAGCAGGTTGAGGGAACCATTGGTCAAACATGACACGATACATATAAGCTTCTTTTGTATCGGGAACATCTTTAGTCCATCTCTGACCAGCGTTGGCCAATTCTTCATCCGAAACCTTACTTTCACTTTCGGCCTTGAGACTATCAATCCAATTATAACCAACACCATCGGAAAATTGCTCCTTTTGTCTCCATAGAATATTATGGGGCAAGTAAGGTTTAGCAGTAGGATCATCGGAGGTATCGAAAGCCTTTCTGATGATGTACTTTTCCATACGACCGGCAGATTTGTTGGGTCGCTTCTCTTCAGGATCAATGTTCATAGCTACCTCAAGAAATTCCTTATCGAGGAAAGGAACACGAGCTTCCAGACCCCATGCCATGGTAGATTTATTAGCACGCAGACAATCCGAAGTGTGTAAATTCTTGACACGGTTTACACATTCAGCGTGGAATGATGCCTTGTCGGGTGCTTGATGGAAATAAAGGTATCCACCAAAAATCTCATCAGATCCCTCACCTGATAAAACCATTTTAACGCCCATAGCCTTGATCTTGCGAGATAAGAGATACATGGGTGTGGATGCACGAATGGTGGTAACATCATACGTTTCCAGGTGGAAAATGACATCATTAATTGCATCCAGCGCTTCCTGGACAGTGAATGTGTATTCGTGATGAATTGTGTTGAGATATTTGGCAACTTCTCTAGCTGCGAGTAAATCTGGTGCACCAGGAAGACCAACAGAGAATGAATGGACACCAGGCCATGATTTAGGCCCACCTTTTTATTATGTTAGCCTTCTTTCTTTCGTATATGTATAGTGTTGTGTAACTTACTGTCGTCAAAGTTGTCATCTTCCTCGGCTTGGCCCTCAGCAATTTTTTCGGTCTCTCGAGCAGCAATAGCAGCAATCAGAGAGGAATCAAGACCGCCGGACAGTAATACACCATAAGGTACCTCAGCCATAAGTCTCTTACGGACGGCCTTTTCAAGAGATTCACGAAGTTCGGTGTAGTCAATAGGGTTATTGGGGATCTTGTTTTCATCCCACCAAGTAGGCTTAAACCAACGGGTTGTTTCATGTGTTTCTGAATCATAAAAGTGGCCAGGAGGGAAAGCCAAAATTTTATCGCATTCTTCATTCAAGGATTTGAGTTCAGAAGCAAAATAGATTGTACCAGGCATCTTACTATCCCAACCGTAATAAAGTGTAGTGATACCAATAGCATCACGAGCAGCAAAAACACGGTTACGTTTCACGTCCAACAAGACAAAAGAAAACATACCATCCAAATGTTGAACAAGATCAGTGCCCATCTCGTTGTACTGTATTTTTGTTAATTTACTTTCAACTTAGACTCTTTGACGCGTCCTTTACGCCCCCGCACCCCCTTGTATATTTACCATATGCATAATCACTTCACAATCAGAATGGGTTTGGAAATGATGAGGTTGCTTCAATTGGTTTCTTAAGTGCTTGTGGTTATATATCTCACCATTGACACAAAGGACAATATTACCATCTTCACTGACAAGAGGCTGAGCACCAGAGTCTATTGTTACACAATATGTTAAACAAATGTACAGTACAATCTCCTTTTTCTGGTATACTTTACCAACACCAACAATAGCTAAACGCTCGTGACATAAGATATTGTTCTTAGAAACGTGGCAACCAGACCAGTCAGGACCACGATGTCTAACCCTAAATGAAGATGTCAATGTCAAAAGCTTTTTTTTAAAAAAACGGAATCTTACTTCTTTGAAAGGTAAAGAGCTCGTTGACGGAAGGCATCAACATTACCTTGATAGTTACAGACAGCAAAGATACCACACATTATTTTTTTAGTGTAAAAAAAGTAGAAGGAAAAGTAAAACTAAACGTTAGAGTGCTTTTTAAGACATTTTTTTTTCTCTGACTGAGACTTTGGGGTGTCAAAAACATTGTTTATCCATGGACGATACCAAAAAAAGTAAGTGATTTTTTTATTTATTTTTTGGATCCCATTTTTTAAAAAGCCGGCATATTTGATGTCGCGCCAGAAAATACCATTGGAAGCATGATACTCAAGTTATACAAATGATGTCGCTTGGAAATGGCGTGGCAGACATAAAGCCCTTTTACAAGTTGCTTCAATCTAATTTTATTCCGTATCTTTGATCCAATGACACTGTGATTTATTGTGAATCTTAATCAAGATGCAAGACATTGCTGCCCGTGCTATTTGATAAGTGGGAAACGTAAAGATTATACTCCGAGTAGTTTTATCAAAATTGGGGAACTGTCAAATCTACAAAATGCAGGAAGTATGACTAGAGGAACACTTACAATCAGCAATTGTACTATGACACAACAATTTGTCCAATGTAGAAAAAAAAAGCGCTCTTCCCGCATTTTCCCTTTCTCTTTCATCCACAGTTCAGTAAGCCCACAACGTGGCGAACACTTTTTTACCAGCGTATTGATCTAGCCCGAGTAGTTAACGGAGCGTAGTACAAGGAAGTCAATTTATTGTATCCTTGAGCGTGATTACTCTTACTTTTTAATGTTGGGTAAGTGGATAACGCGATAATTGATTTCGGTGTTCTGGTGGCATTCGTGTGTCGGCAAAAATATGGACTAACTAAACCCACTACTAATAACTTTTATTAGGATTAAAGACCAGTGCGATGCATATTTCTTACGTAAGCACACATAATTTTAGTCGTAAACTTTTTGTCTAATTCTATTTTCTATAAACTGTTTGACATCTATCAACAAAAGCTTGCAGCATCATTTTTGATACCTGATCAAAAAATACGGTTGAAGCTTGAGCATGAAGAGGCGAGGCAAAATCAAAACCAATGCTAAAATCAACCCAACAAGTGGGATGGTCGGAAGCTTCTGGCGAATTTAACTTGGCATGAGGAACGTTGGGGGTGAATTTCCAAGTTGTTGTCATATCGTTGAAAAGCTTTGCATCAGCTGCAACTGCCTATGGCGCAACGGCATTAGTTTACTTTCTGAATAAAGTAGTTTTCGAAAGGCAAAAAAAAACAACTTACAGTAACAGAATGAGGTTTGTTACAAGTGACTTTGGACATGTACTTCTCTTCGAACAGTTTGAACCCGACGCTGAGCTCTGCAGTCATCACATTGACCCCGTTATCTAACTGCTTATTTGTATACACTTTGGAGTCTGTACAAAAGGGTATAAAATTTTGGTAATCGTCGACATTGGAGACAACATTATAGAGTTGGTTCTGTGAAAAACTAGCAAGAATGTATTAGATGCAAGCTGACGAATCTTTACATTATGCCCTTTACGTTAACAATTTTCTCTCAGAATAGTGCTTTTTCGAACTCAAGATATTCGGCAAAGAAAAAAAATGGCGACTTTGCAGTTTAGTGATGGCTGTCATAGTTGTTTGAAAAAAATTAAGAAAGTGGTATGGGGTAGGCAATTTTTGGTAAGGCTTTTCTGCAGTCACCCGGTGTGTAACACGATTTCTTCGTTTTGAAAAACTTTATCAGAGAGCCTGCTTTTCAGTATTATCCAGCTAGAAGAAACATATGTGATAAAGATATTAAGTTTGTTTTTAATCGAAAACAGGTTTAGGTATCACCTCTTTCGTGCAAAATGATTTAAATCTTGAAAAAATGTCAAATGTTAAACCTCGCCGTAAAAACTTTGATAAACGCATGAATTGCTCACCTCTAAACAGCTGGATGAAGAGGCTAACTTTCCTGATAGCCAGCCGGAAATAGGACAGCTATTGTCGAAATAGCAATGTCCGGTGATGATATATAAACCTGATTTTATATCAGACAAGTTAAACTCTCGATTTAATAATGAAGCGCAATTTATGTGCGGATGATCTAATGCTGTTGAATCCAGACTTTTAAAACCATACAATATAAAGAGACACAATAATTGTTCATACCATTATTAGGCACCTAAATTGATTTTTGCCTTGCTTAATGGGCGCATGCAATAGATATTAAGATAAAAGCGCTACTTTAAATAATATTCTAGAACAACCATTGATCTATTTTTTACATCTGTTTCACTGGCAAAAGCCGGCTCAAGAATCATGCTATTACCGTATCGTCCCCCGATATCATCTTCTGAATACGATCTTTACTACTTTTCAATAGGTCTGCCTTATTACCATTTCAGTGATAAAAAGAAATTTCAAATTTAAGAAAACAATTTCTTTCGACTGGTAAAACCTCTTCCCTGAAATGCCGAAATGTGATCCGCTAAATACTCAGGTGTATAATTATCCATTTCATCAAAGCAACGTTGCTATTGTATAAGCTGTTGTGTCACAGTCAATTATTAACGACAAGCTAGTCGATCATTGACACACAATGATGATGGTATAAAGACATAATTCGGGTCGTCGGAAAAGAAGAATCAATTCGTTTGTTTCCTTTATCCGGTAACCAATACAATAATCAAGATATGTGGGCACGAATAGGCAGAGATATTTCCCTTGCTAACATGTTTGAGGGGGGGGGGGATTATGGGTAAAGCCGGAGTCATATGACTCAGTCGTTACTATGCTTTTGGACGTTTTGTTTGCTGACAAAGAAAGTTAAGCCAATCAAAATGACTCTCGGTTGATGGGCAATGATGGAACAAAAAGGTTTTCTCCCCCTGCCCTGCTAAAATTTTTCCCCGACACACAAATCAAGTAGGAGAGAGAAAAAATGATACGATTAAATGAAATCAGGTTTACAACTCCGGGGGTGATGCTTATAAATGAATTTTCTGGACTAAAATGCAGCTGTTTTTGTTTTTTCTTTCCTCCTTAGAAACCTATCTATCAAAAAACAAATAATATAATATGAGAGTTGTATCAAATTCCGAACAAGAAAGCGCCAGTCGTCATGCTATGAAGGGATTTGCCATTGGTATTGCTCAGTGGGGTTCCGTTGGTCTCTTTGCCTCCGGTTTACTTTACGCTTTTGCACCTTGGTATAAGAAGACACAAACAGTGAACAAGGTAAGAATGATTTAAGTGTGCATTTGAAAGAGTATTTGTGACTAAACATTATGAAATGTTTTCTCTCTAGTTTTATATTGTCATGTGTTTTGGTTTAGGTGGTGGAGCATACAAATCTGATAGATACATGGTCAACTTTGAACGTAGAGGAAGAGCACAAACATTAGACGAAGAGACTAAGAAGAGATATGAGTTACTTTACGGTAATGCTGTCGAAGCCCAAAAGGCTTTAGAAACCCCTTCTGCTGCTTAAATTATAACTATCCTTTTGTAAATAAATAAATAAAAAAAAGTCGACCCTATTTTTTTTTTTTTTCTTACTTTGGACGAGGGTAATACGCAATGAGGCATGAAACAATCACAATCAAGTAAAGATCCCACGCCTAGTTCAAGTACCGCACCTTTTTTATTTTTTTTTTCTCTTATATATTTTGTTTTTTTTTCTGCCATATTTTGCCTTCTTCAGTTTCTCAACATAAAAAAACAAGAAAAAAATGGAAGTTGAAAATGGTTCAAGCAATAGAGCAGCAGCCTTAAACTTAATGACGTTCAACATTCGTCATGACCATCACGACGATTCACCCACAAGTCCATTTGCAACTCCACCAGTCAGAGATGACGCCTCTAACGTCACTTTGTTTGGAGGAGAACAGCCTTGGTCTATTAGAAAATGGAAGGTTGTGGATACAATTCTTCTATATTCCCCTGATGTTTTGGCCTTACAAGTAAGAAATGACGTTTTGTTTATATAACACACAACTTATAAATCTTAAAGGAACCTGTGTATCACCAACTACAAGATCTTGAAGCTTTAATCGGGGATGAGTATGAATGGATTGGTGCTGGCAGAAATGATGGGGATAAACAAGGTGAATTCTCAGCCGTGTTTTACAAGAGGTAAATAGAATCGTGTGGGGTCCCTCATTCAAATTGTTTAATAATGCGGGGTAAAAAAAAAAAAAAAAAAAGGCAGATTTTGACAGTTGATTCGTGGAAAACGATCTGGTTATCAGAGGTATTTTGTGCAAGCATGTGTTTATAAAAAAAAAAAATGGTCGCTGATGCAAAAATATAAATAAATCAACGAAAATAGGAGCCGGAGGTAGCTGGCAGTAAGGGATGGGACGCAAGACATCCTCGTACGGCCACTCAAGTAACGTAAGAAATTTTAAAAGTATAGGATGAACGGCTAAAAAAACATCTTTATTATCCATAGTTTTACAAGAACAGCTGATGACGCTAAATTTACAGTATTCAATGCTCACTTGGACCATAAAGGGCTTGAATCAAGAGAAGAAGCATCCAAATTAATTCTCAATAGAGCAAGAGAAGCAGGCGATTTGGGCGCTGTCTTTTTGTTAGGTGATTTAAATTCGACGGAATCGGACCCTGCTTATCTTACCTTGACAGGATCAAAGTATGAACATTCAAAAGGCTCAAATGATACGCTTGCTAATCTTCAAGAATTGAATAATACATGTGCATCTGCTTATACGAACAAGACTGGCATACCAACAAGTACAGAAGAAGGAAATATTCATTTACCAACTCATAGGGTCATAAGACCAGGTCAAATTCTTGCCAATTTGAAGAAACAAAAAGAAGAGCAGGAAGAGCAAGAAAAGGCCGAAAAATTCTTTCTTGATGCACAATATGCATTAAAGACTCGTCTCAACACTAAAGGAGAACAAGGGACATTATCTGGTCCTTTCGGATTTAGGGACACGTTCACTAGTTTTGGTTCTGGTGATGAATTTAAACGTGCTCCTATCCGTATTGACTTTATTATGGCTCTTGAAAGTAACGTTACAAAAGTCAAGGTACTTTTACTTGCCGTCTTACCCAACCAATTTGACGATGGGCTTATCATCAGCGATCACCGCCCTGTGCTTGCTAAGGTTACATGGTAGTTATTTTGTATTTATAATAAAGCATTTATTAAAATAATGATCAATGATGGGTAATAAAAGGGTTGCATTTACAGGTTATATGATAGTTTTTTTTTTCTTTAGTTTCTAGCCAAAAGTAAACAAGTACGGTTAGGGATATATACTTGAAGCCAGTTAGGTCTATTGTCCCAATCTCCAGGAGAAGTAAAGAAATCAGTGCTATTATCAACTCTTCCATGACCCAAGAACTGCTTATCGTCAGAGTTCAAAACAATCTTGTATTTACCGGCGTGCTCAACACCAACGCGGTAATCAGTAAAGGATTGGGTGGGATGGAAGTTAAAGATGAAGAGAACATTTCCGCGCTCAAATACAATGATCTTATCGCCATCGTTCTTTCTGGAAACGTAAGCTTGTCCATCATGAAGCCAGCCGTACTTCTCTTCTGTTAATTGCATACCACGATCCCATTCATTCAAGTACTTATAACGCAATAAAGGATCGTCCAAAATATTCCATTGACGACGAGCATATTGGAAGCTGGAATTGTTACCTTCACGAGGGAAGTCAAGCCATTCGGGATGACCAAATTCATTACCCTCAAAATTAAGATAACCTTCACCACCAAGAGCATGAGTTACCATTCTATACACAAAACCCTTTAGAACTATTATCCACTCCCTTTTTCATGCTTCTATTACCTGATCATTTTATGTAAAGCCATACCACGATCAATGACTGGAGTAAGTGGAGTCATGTCACTCATATTGGTATACATTTCCTTGTCCATCATCCAGAAAGCTAATGTCTTATCACCAACAAGGGCTTGGTCGTGAGATTCACAATAGCCGATAGTCTTTTCCAAGTAACGGCGATTAGTCAGGATATGAACAATATGGCCCATCTTCCAATCATCATCCGACTCTTCCTTCAACATCTTGATCCACATATCAGGAATAGCCATTGAAAGTCTATAATCAAAACCAAGACCACCTTCACGAACAGGGCGACAAGAGCCGGGCATACCAGATACATCCTCAGCGATAGTTACTACGTCGGGATACTTGGTATGTAAGTAATGATTGGCAATTTGAACATACATGACACCCTCATCATCAACGTTATCGCCAAAATATTCATTGTAATCACCAGAGAAGCCATAACCAATACCATGGTGTTTGTAAAGCATAGATGTAACACCATCAAATCTGAAACCATCAAAATTGAAAACGTCCATCCAGTATCTTAAATTAGACATGAGGAAACGCATAACTTCAAAGCTACCATAATTGAACAATCTGGAATCCCATAACTCATGTCTACCCTTAGGTCCAGCATGGAAATAACAGTGATCAGAACCATCAAACTCGTTGAGACCATCAGCAACATTCTTACAGGCATGAGAATGGACAAGATCAAGTAAAACAGTGATACCTAAGCCATGAGCAGTATCAACTAATTCTTTAAGGTCTTCAGGAGTACCATAACGGCTAGAAGGGGCAAAAAATGATGTCACCTGGTAACCAAATGAGGCATAATAAGCGTGCTCCATGACTGCCATTAATTGAATAGTGTTATAACCATCATAGGCAATACGAGGCAGGATATTCTTGGTAAATTCTTTGTAGGTAGCACAGCGGGGATCGGGAGATGAGATACCAACTGCAAAAAGATAAGGCCGAAAGAAGTTTTTTTTTTTAGTTATTTGTTTTGCAGCGAGACATACATTACTTTACCATGAGCTTCATAAACACGGATTGATGCAGGTCTCTTGGGACGAGGGTTTTTAAAAACGTATTGTTTTTCAGGGTTCCAAAAGATAGCATCGTAAGTAGCACTAACACTAAGATCTTGAGTAACATAGTTGATCCAAGCAGGTAAACGGTAAATACGCTCATTGGTATGAGGCATTGTCATGGTGATCTAAAATAGGCTCGTGTGAGACACTCCTTTTTTTTTTTTCTGCAACATTCAAACTCTAATAATTTACCTTCACTTTGCTTCCGTGGGGGATAGCTACTTTTCCCTTGGCGAGAGGTTTGACAAGAATCTCAAATACACCGTATTTATTACGGGTCATGACATGAGCATTCACGTCCCAGTTATCTGAATAAAAAGATTAGTTCTCCGATTAGATCCCAACAAAATAATCCCCCAGAATAACGAAAAAAAAGAGACTTACTGAAATCGCCAACTAAACTAGCAGTGACAGCGTTAGGAGCCCATTCACGGTACATAACACTGCCATCTTTTTGAACATTGAAACCATAGTACTTCCAACCTTGAGTATACTCTTCGTAGCCAAGCGTGTTTTTGATTTGCTCATCATTCTTTTTAAAGATAGAGTATCTATTTTTGAAACTTTGTTAAAAACGTGTTTGCCTCTGCATAATTTTTTCTTTTATTACCTTTCTCTGAGAGCATCATTGTGGGACTCCAACCAAGGATCAATGACAGAAAGTCCAGTGCCGTCAGCAGGCATTGTTACTACACGTCCAGGAGAAATCTCCTCTTCAAAAGTGGGTACACTAGAAGTCATTTTTTTTTATTTTAAAAAGAAAAAGGTGGGAAAATGAAGAAAAAGCGAAGGGAAGAAAACGACCCGTTTTATATGAAAATATGAAAATGTGGCTCGAGCCTTTTTTTTCTTGCAACCCCAGAGAAACTTGAAACTCAGGACCGAAAGCGGGTCTTTTGCATAAAAAGAACATCGATAACAAAACCTTTCTAGCCTATGTAATACAAAGGAGATTTTCGCATCAAGATTAGCAGGGAAAAGGACTTGTTATTGTTACTTCATGATGACGATTACATAACAAACAGCATTTTTTTTTTATTTGCGGGTATTCAATAGTGTGCGCATTTTTTTATTTTTCTTCTTTCTTGCTCTTCTTCATTTTCAAAGTAAATAAAAATGTCATCGATTGAAGATTTGTTTGGGAAGCTAGCTATGACTACTGTAACTACAGTATCTAGAATCGCACTAAGTCATGCTACTAATGCAGCTATTGTAAGTACATACATGTTAAAAATACTCCCACTGAGAACTGACAACAATTTATCATAGCGTAATGTCACATCATATGTCACAACTCAATTGCCAAAAAACAAGCCTGATACAAGAGAAATACGTACGCTTCAACGTCAACTCGATCTCAAGATAAAAAATTTGAAGGTACACAAACAGTTCCACATCATGTCGTACATAAAACACTAAAAAAAACTGATAAATTTAGCCAACAATTGATATTATCGCAAGAAGCGTCGCTGATGGCAATCGAGATTTGGAACCCGCGTTGGAAATGTGTAATGACTTGAAGCAAGACATTGATGACTTTGCTCAGCAAGTCAACACAGTAAAAGAACCCGAGCAGGTCAAGCTACGTCTCAAGAGATTGTTGTCCAATGTTGACGATGCCATTCCATCTCTTCACTTATCTTTACGTAGCATCGAGAACAAATCCGGTAAGGTCACAATATCGCCTTCGAAATTAATTCAGGCCTCGAGTATCTTGTTGGGCAAGGAAACCAAATTTAAAGTAAAGTTGTATTCCCTGTTCGCTGCAAACCAACGCGAAGCTTCTGCAGAAGCGTTTACCTGGAAAGAAGAGTTTCACAAGTGTGATTTGGTCGTCAAGAAAATTGAACAAGAAAAAAGAGATTACGAGTTGATACTTACAGAGGATATTGATGACGGTTTGTATCATGAGGAGGGAGAAGAGAGACAGAAATTGATCATCGATATCAATCGCATTCAACGCATGTACTATACCCAAAGTGGAGAATTATTAAATATTGAAGACTCCAAAACGCCCGTGCTTGTAGTGAAGGTTTCCAAAGTAAAGTCCCAAGATGACGACAGCAGTGATGAGAAGTTAATTCAAATCAAGGAGACTGCACCAGAAATTATAAAAGAAGAGTTGCAGGAATCGGATTGGTATGCCATTGGGTTATGGACAGATGAGGACAATGACAGTAGTGACAGTGAGGAAGAAAAGCCTGTCAGTTCAAGTGTTTCGACGGTTTCAAGCAGTTCGGAATTCACATCCAACTTGTTACTTTTAGAAAGTGTTGTTAAATTGGCATTGTTGGAAATATCTGAACAAATGAACCACATGTACGCTTCGGATGAGTTAATATCCTTGTATATGAAATAATCATGCATAAGAATCCTGGTTTAAAATGTTAGTGTACGACATTCCCACCCCATAAAATAAATATAAATAAAAGAAAAACATGACCTCTCAAGCTCTTATTTTCGGCCAACCAGAAGACATAAATCTTACTATTCATTTGCTCAATATCAAATGACATACAGTTTCAATTAGAAAGGAAGACGTACCTTTGCATGATAGAGCATTGGAAAAATGCAGTCGTTACACTAAAGTGTGGAGATTTCACATGTTGTACAAATATCATTTTAATAACCTTTCGTTTTTTTACTTTTTTTCCCTTTAAACCTTTTCTTCCTTTTTTCCCTTACATTATGAACAGGTTTCCTGAAAATGTTATAGTAGTACCTCTTGAAAACAAGGTACTTTTACCCTCTGTTATTCTACGCTTGATGATTCGGGGAAAGCAAGCTAATGATCTAACTAGAAGCTATTTTAGACAAGCTTCATCTACGACAACAAATAAGGTGGATGTTTATGTTGCATGTATTCCTCTACAACCTAACTTTAATACCAAAAATCAAACGGAAACCGCGTTAGTGGAAGGTGATCATGCTGTCTCACAGGCCCCTCAAGTTCCTTTACCATCTCATCAGGTTGAAAATCAGACACTCAATGATGACGGGCTTACTTCGGAAGTCAATCGTCATCAACTATTGGAATACGGCTGTTTGGCGCGTATTATTCGTGTTCAGAGATCGGGAGCCAATCTCTTTGGTGTATTTGTAGAAGGCATTACTCGATTTAAAGTCAATCACTTTTACCAGAACACGCCTTCAATGATACCTTACCCAAGCTGCTGGATGGTAAATGCTACCTATGTTACTGATGATGTTAGAGTCATGAAAGAGCTATCCCTTGAAGAAAAGCAAACTGTTGCTAAATTTAAAGAGCTCAGTCAAATCTTTGTTTCTAAAATGAGAGAGCTGCAATTGCCAGAAACACTACTTGCCCAATTGAGTAAGGTGGTAAATACTACACCTGTCTCCTCGCTTGCTGATTTATTGGTGGCTCTTATTGAAACTACGTTCGAAGAAAGACTCTTTATGCTGGCTACGCCATTGCTGAAGGATAGACTGACATTAGCTTCCGAATGGATGACGAGACAGCTGCATGTCTTACAAATTTCGGACACATTGGGCTCTGGTATTGATGGGAAACTAAGCCAAAGACAGCGCGAATTTTACTTACGCCAGCAGGTATGTACAACTATTTTCTGGCATATAAAATTAGAAGTGATTTAAAAATGTTCATGCAATTACATTTTCGTCTAGTTGGAAGCTATTCAGAACGAACTAAAAAGTGACCAGAAAACTGATAATAAGGCATTTAAAATTCCATTGGGTGAAGATGAATTATCCGATTTACATTCCAAGTTGGCCCAAGCTAACTTACCAAATGATATTGTGATTCTTGCCCAACGTGAACTAAAACGATTGAAACGCCTCCAAACATCCTCTTCAGAATGGGCTGTCTCAAGAAATTACTTAGAATGGTTGTCGGATTTACCTTGGGGCTCAAAATCTAGTCAACAATTAGATATTCAGAAATCAAAATATCAGCTGGATTGTGATCATTTTGGCCTGAACCATGTAAAAAAAAGAATTATAGAATACCTATCCGTGATTAAAGTCAAAGGTGATCTCAAGGCCCCCATTTTGTGTTTCGTTGGACCAGTAAGTTGGTGAAACCAAAGGTTTTTTTTTAAATATTAAAAAGTCATTTTGCACAGCCTGGTGTGGGTAAAACGTCACTCGGGAAATCCATTGCACAATCCATGTCTAGAGAATTCCATCGTATATCACTTGGTGGCGTAAGAGACGAGGCAGATATAAGGTAATAGGCAATTAATACGAAATCTAATAATGAGTATTCAAGATTATCTACAGAGGTCACCGACGCACATATGTTGGTGCTATGCCAGGTCTAGTTATTCAGGGTTTGAAAAAGTGTAAAGTCAACAATCCATTATTTCTTTTAGATGAGATTGATAAACTTGTACACTCCTCTCATCACGGAGACCCTGCTGCTGCACTCCTAGAAGTATTAGATCCTGAACAAAATAACACCTTTTCAGATCACTATCTGAATGTTCCATTCGACTTATCCAACATTTTGTTTATCGCCACTGCCAATTCATTAGATACTATTCCAGGTCCTCTTTTGGATCGCATGGAAGTAATAGAGCTTCACGGCTACACCTTTGAAGAGAAGCTGCATATTGCAAAGACCCATTTAGTTCCCAAACAAACACTTGCTCATGGTTTGCACGAGGGGCATATTGAATTACCAGACGACGTAATTCTGTACATTGCTGAAAACTATACTCGTGAAAGTGGTGTTCGTACTTTGGAGCGTACTTTGGCCTCTATAGTACGTTCAAAATGTGTGGAACTAGCTGAACTTAGAGAAAACAACAAAGAAGACAATTATAACCCCTCTGTTTCTATTTTTGACATAAAAAGTATTCTTGGGGTATGTTTACGTTTTAAAAGCTCAAATTCACACTAACTTTTTTTTTTTTTTTAATATAGAATATCAAATACGAAAAAGAGGTATCCGAAAGAGATTCATACCCAGGCGTGGTTACAGGTTTAGCCTATTCTGGTAGTGGTAATGGTGGCATCTTGTTTGTAGAAGCCTCAAAAATGCCTGGTAACGGAAATCTTCATTTAACCGGGTCTCTTGGAAATGTAATTCAAGAGTCTGCCAAACTGGCGTTATCATGGGTGAAATCGCATGCATTTACTTTGAAGCTTACTTCCAATCCGAGAGAAAAGATGGTTGAACACGATGACATTCACATTCACTTCCCTGCTGGTTCTATCAGTAAGGATGGCCCATCTGCAGGTAAGTTGCTATTAGTGAAATTAATCTTGTTTATACTTCTTACTTAATTATTTTATTAGGTGTTACTCTAGTGTGCGCGATCGTGTCCCTTTACTCGGGCTATCGTGTCCAACCAACTACAGCAATGACTGGAGAGATTTCGTTGCGTGGTCAAGTTTTGCCTGTTGGTGGAATCAAAGAAAAGGTTATATCCGCTCATCGTGCTGGTATTCGTAAAATTATTATGCCTTTGCGCAATCAAATGGATGTAGAACAGGATGTACCTGAAAAGATAAAGGATGATATCCACTTCGTGTTTGCAAAGAATATATGGGAGGTATTGGAGGCTGCTTTAGTGACAAATGAATCTGAAAAATGGTCCACCCGGATTTACGAGAGTCAGTTGTAGTCAATTGTATATTCTGCTTAAACAATAAAGAATATAATTCTTGTGAATAATATTTTTTGTTATCCATTAAGTGTCCAATTACCCCTATTACTTTGACATTCGGGATAGCACTAATTATGCGTACTCTTTGCTCTTACCATCATCAAAGACAAGCTATGTTTTAAAAAACTGATCCCGCATACATCCCGTTGTTGTCTTGCAGCTTGAAAATTACCAACGCCTTCCATCCACATTCGATCATTTGGTCCGGAGAATGAACTGTCAGAAACTTCATTTTTGATGACGTAGGACGCTTTATTTTTTGTAAATTTGATACCCCACGATGTAGGGGATTGGGATATTTTTTTCTTTCACTGTTATATTCTAATTTTCAACAATGTCCTCCCCACTCGTCGCTAGAACAGCAATGCTTTGCCGTTCAGCAATTGCCAAACCCGCTTTATTAAACACTGTTCGTTTCTCTTCTTCTCAAACTAAAGATGTCATTCATCTCGAAAACGAACCTACTCTCAGTGTAGAAAACCTTTCAGGTGCACCAGGTAAAACATTACAGAAAAAACAGCACAAAAAAAATGAGAAAATTGAGTTTAATCAGAATTTAACAATCGAATAATTTTATAGAGGCATTATTAGATCGTGGTGTTCGTATTTTTAAGCCAACTCGTACCCCCACTCAACAAGGAAAGAACGGCACCAGATTCTGGCGTATTGATTTCGATATTTTGGAAGACGGTAACCGTTTCGAAAATCCTTTGATGGGTTGGGCTTCCAGGTAGAGAGAGAAAGAGAATCGCATAATATGGAAAGAGCTTAATTCTAAGATACGTTTATTTATAGTTCCGATTACCAACAAGCATTGACCATGAAGTTCCTTTCTAAGGAAGATGCTATCAAATTCTCTGAAAAGCAAGGTAACGTGATTGATAAACCACAAAAGCGAGATTATTTTGCTAATTTATAGCGCTTAGGTTGGAATTACTATGTTCAAGAACCCAAGGTTGCTAAATTTGTCAAGAAGTCTTATGCTGACAACTACAAATATTCACCTGGAAAGTTAAGATACATCATGACCAAATAGATTTTGTACACAACACTCGACCAATTCAATTTTTAAAAAAATAAAAATATAACAATTAAAACATAACCCTATTATTTGCAGGGTATTAGTAACTCCAGCACAACATCGGAGCAGGTGGAATTATGTCAACATGAAAAGCAGGGAAGGGAAACTCGATGTATTCATCAATCATTTGTTAGATAAAGAACGCTTTTAGTTTTTTCTATAAGCGAAATTGTAATTAACGATTTGCTGTTCTGAGGAAAAGTATAAGATCTATCGATTAGAGTAAGATTAGTATGTGTACGTAGTGTTGAACCCCTTGTATTTCGTGTAGTTCATGAATAGTGTTGCCCCATTGTTTAGTCGTATGTCGAAAATTTGCGTATTCTTATGTCTCATGTTGATGAGATGTTGAACTATCAACCTGCTAACCTCACTTGCACAACAGGTAACTTGTGGATCATCGGACCTTGACCGCCGATGATTGTGATCATTTTGTCAATAAGAATAAATTCAACGGTCGTTTTTATTGTTTGTTTTGTTTTTTGCTTTGTTTTTTTCAAATTGAAAACCTCCTTCGGTAAAGGTATCCACGAGTAATACCGTAAACACGAAATTTAACTGTGGAAGACCGAAATATACGCAGGCAATGCAAATTTTGCTTTTGGAGGCATAATTCCTGGCTGTAATGGCAGCATTTTCTGGTAGTATAGTAAAACGTCAAGGCTTCAAAATCAATGGTCCCAGTAAAAGTCAAATGTACCATGTCGCCTTAGAGATAATCATTATTCCAAATGCCTTCAGGCACCTGATTAATGGTCAGATATGCGTAACTCTAGTTTTTTTAAACCAGATTTGTTTCGCTTAGTTTACCCCGAGCGATTACGAATATTGGTAATTTAAAAAATTTAGTGAATTGGGATACACTCTAAAAATGACTATGGTACCATAAATATACAATGAAATAAGTTTGCGATCTTGGTATATGGTCAACATTGCTTGTAATTAGTATATCCATATCCAATGTCACACAAACGCATTAATGCACTGGAAAAAACAGGTGTAAAAAAGTGGACTGCGAAAAAGAATTGACCAGTCACTGGTCGAATATTTTAAGCCCAAACAAGGGGGGAGGACAATATCATGTCGATAAGAAAAGGTCAGGCGTCCTTTATTCGCAAGGAAACAAACCCAAAATGTTGTCGCGTAGTATACAAAGCATTTTGAAAAGACAACAAAACTTGACAAGAGCAATTGCTGTTGCAAACTATCACCATTCAGCACATTTATTGAATAAGAAGGCAGTTCAATTTAAAGAAGTTGAGGAATCTGGACCTTTCGATAAGTTAACACAAGGTTTCAATGTCATAAAGTCAACCATTTTAAACGCGCCACCACTCCAGAAAATTACTAGTCCGGTAATTGAGTCTATTCCTTTCACAGGGAAAGCCGATAATTGGAACGACGCAGTAAAGGAAGCACAAAGTTTGGTCAGCTCTGCTGATCAAGAAAGAATTTTCGATCCTGTCAAGTTGGTCGGTAAAGACTTGTGGGAGTTGAAGGGAAACATCACAAAGTTATTGGGTTCTGGCCATCCATTTATAAATACTATCGGGAAACATTATCTTCAGGGCGATACCAACCGTATTCGACCTTTATTAGTTCTTTTAATGGCAAAAGCAACTTGCCAAGCAGAAAAAAAGACACCAAATCAACTTTTAGTTGATAGTGATAATGACCAGGATGAGATTAAACTGACAACAATTGACAATCCAATTTTACCCACACAAAGACGGTTAGCAGAGATTAGTGAAATGATTTATACAGCATCATTACTTCATTATGACATTATTGATAATGGTACAGAGGTTGTGAATCCTGGTTTTGGTAATAAAATGGCTGTTCTGGCTGGTGACTTTTTATTAGCCCGTGCTTCTCTTGCATTAGCTCAATTGAAAAAGGCTGAATGTATTGAGTTAATAGCTACCTGTATTGCCGATATCGTTGAAGGCGAATTCATGCAACTTCAAAATCCCCATGAAAAAAATCCCGACGAAAAGAAAGCATTTAATTATTACATTGAAAAGGCGTATATGAAAACAGGTAGCTTGATCGCCCAAAGTTGTAAAGCTTCTGCTGTATTAGCCGGTTGCTCCAGAGAGGTTTCGCAGTATACATATGATTATGGTAAAAATTTGGGTATTGCATTCCAAGTACGTATTTTGTTTCTTTATCCTGACTTGCACTAACTGTATTTTTAGTTGTTTGATGATGTACGTACCTTTTCGAATACAGCGGCAAACGTGGATAAAAAGTCAGCTTCATCTTGGATTAATGCACCTGTATTATTGGCATGGGAAGAATTTTCTGAATTAGGGCCTATAATCGAGAGAGAATTTTCTGAAGAAGGGGATGTTGAACAGGTAAATTAAGTCTGATTTTCGCTGAGGCACTATATTAATAAATAATTGTAGGCACGTCTTTTAGTCTATAAAAGTAGTGGATTAAAAAAGACACTTGCTTTAGCAAACGAGCATATAGAACTGGCTGTTTCGTCCATAGATAAATTACCTACTTCAGAGGCCAAGTCAGCACTGATTCAATTGGCTAGAAACTTACCAACTAGAAAAGAATAGACTTTTTTTAAGTGTGTAAATAGAATTATATTAAATAAATCACGTTCATAATATTGATGGCAACACCAAATGATACTGAAAATATTCTGTTTTGGTTGATACAATACGACCTATCTATTAATATCACGAAGATTATTTATTTATTTTTGACATGCCATTGTTTTAATTTTAAGGTGGTATTTATCCATAAATTAGAATGTACTACATTTTGAATAAAGCTGGCTTCTTCTAAATAGATAGTGGCAAGTATTTTAACGAAGAAATACAGAGTATAAACACAATAGGGATAGTTCTCAATGCCAACAATAAAAAAAGTCACCGGATTAAGAAGATATATCACTACCTGAAGAAGGATTATTATGAAGATATATTACAATAATTGATTATTCTCACATGTCTGTAATATTTATGTAGCTTGTAGGACTAAACACAATTATCCTTCCCTTTCCTCCTTTTTTCCCCTCCCTGACATCACTCATTTGTATTATAGTGCCAACCTTTTACACAAATCCCCTTTCATAACACAATTTTTCTATTTAATAGAAATATGATAGGCATTATTAGACGCACTTGATTTATTTTGCGTAAATGCCATTTATGCAGTCTGCAGCCAGTACGGTGATACACCGTCTTTATGGAAAACTGTGCTTTTTTAAACTCAATATCTGGGCGGATGCGTAAGCGAGCACGCGCTGTCTAATCTTACTGGAGTCGAAAATATGTAAACCTTTCTCTTCCGTATAAACTACTTTATTTATTATGCAATCGAGTGCAGTATTTTTTGGTGCTACTTTTGAAGAGATCTTGGACGATCTATCAAGGTAAGTAAATGTACACTTAAACACAGGCAGAAACATAACGGTTTGTCAAATTAGTCGTTTTATTATCAACGTACCAGAGGCTGAATTGTCTTCTGTAGAAAGAATTTGCTTTCAAGTAGAACAAGCTCACTGGTTCTATGAAGATTTTATTAGAGAATTGAAACCGGAATTACCTTCATTTCAACTAAAAACCTTCTCTGCAAGAAATATCCTTTTTATAATTCTATATTGCTAATCTTTATCTATCCATTTGTACATTCCTTAACTCCTCTGTACTTTTTAAGCACTGTCCCCTTCTTCATCAATGGGCACATGAGCATGAACGTGCTTACGCCGACTTTATGCAGTATCGTTTCCGTATCCCTGTCTGTGGCGCAATTATTCTTAACGCCAATCTCGATAAATGTGTACTTGTTAAAGGATGGAGCTCGAAATCAGGATGGGGTTTTCCTAAGGGAAAAATCAATCAGGATGAAGAGTACGATTGTTGTGCTATAAGAGAAGTATGTTGCAATGAGTCTGGCCGAATGGGAATATTTATCCTTATAGTAGGTTTTGGAAGAAACAGGTTATGATGTTGGACCATTGCTGAAAAAACCTGATTATATTGAATTAACTATGCGGGAACAACGTATTCGATTATACATCATTCAAGGCGTACCCGAAGATACGTTATTTATCCCAAGAACTAGAAAAGAGATTAGTGTAAGTGGATATTCGGGTATAGAAAAACAGCAATTAATCCTTTTATGCAGCAAATTTCGTGGATCAAACTAGATGATTTACCAACATATAAGACAACTGAGCCACGTCCAGGAAATGGTAGCTTAAATTATGTTAAATCAGGGCCTTACAGATTTTACATGGTGGTCCCTTTCATGAAGTGAGTTTATCTCGAAAAAATATTTATATGTATCAAAACTAACAGGCAAAATGTAGTAAATTGAGACAGTTTGTTAATCAACGTAAAAAGATCTTAAGAAAAGACCATAAAGCTGAAAAGATAGTGAAGGAGTCAGCGTCACCATTGGGTCAAAGTAACACAGCTTTAGCCAAACAACCTGTAGAAACATCAAATGCGCTTAAATCTCTTTTAGGCGTTGGTTCAGAAGGAACAGCGCCTGCCGGTTTTGCAGCTTCACCTGCCGTATCACAACCTCAACCAGAGCATCAACCACCTAATGTTAATGGTAATAATATGCTCCAAGAGTTATTTGCTTCTTCCCAACAACCTTCACAAAGCATACATCCTCAGCAACAACCTCATTTTTCCCCTCAACAGCAACAATTTATGCAGCAACAACAGTTTGCCCAACAACAACATCTTCAACATCAGCAACATCAACAAATAAATATTTTGCAGCAACTTCAACAAGCAAGTGTTTTACAGCAACAACAGCAACATCAACAGCAGCAGCAACAATTTCAACAACAACAACTGCAGCAGCAATCCCCTCAGAATGGCACCATCCACCGTGCCTCATTTGTTGAAGAATTATTGAAGGCTAACAAAGGCAATACATTGGATACAAGTTCAGCTAATAGCTCTCCCCTTCCTAGCACAGACAACTTACGCAGAAACTCACTTTTAAGTGTGTTGCAAGGTAGACCCAAGGAGCAAACACCCCCTCCACAACAGCAGAATATGAATCCGTTAGATGCTTTCCTTCATCCTCAAGCTATACAGTCTAATCATTACGCCACCTATGCAGATTAACCATGTGCTTCTCTCGCATCAGTTTTTGCTTTTTTTTTTCTTTTTTTGTTGGATTCCCCAGTAACACTTGACACGTTAATAAAAGTAGGAAGAACAATATATGAAGTTGGACGTGTTTAATGGGGGAATTTAAATAAAGGGTTAGATATAAATTACAAACTCATGAGTGGTGTATGTTGAGTTCCTTTAGGGTATACAATTAGTGTGGCAAGAAATAAGCCCAGGGTGATACCTAAATTGAAAAGTTAAGTAACTAGATGCAATAAAATGTTTTCACAAACATACCAATCGATGATTCGATCATTGCTAAAGCAAAACCTGCCCCTTGAGTACCAACTTCTTCGCTACCAGAAAATAATCCAATCGCCGCCTTCAAGCCCAAGATACTTGGCACCAAATAAAACACACCTAGCAACACAGCATCAAACGACATCTTACCTGTGAATTTAGACAACAAATTGCCCACTAGTCCCAAGCCAAATGCAGGTGCAACTTGAAGGATTTGTGAAGGAGCATGTGCCCAACAAGCCAACGCATAATTGATGACATATGCAAAAGAGGCCACAAGCGTCATTATGGGCCATCGAGGCAGCCTTGCCCTTAAAAAGATACAAAACGCCATGGCAAAGAGAGGAACCATTAAAAAGTTGAACCATTGAGATTCACTGGAAACGCATGTAGTGGCGCTGCTTGCTAGTTTACAGGCATCAGACTGCTCTAATGTACTATTTTTGTCAATAGTTAAGTATAATTGGGAGCCCATAGATACACCATAACCAAGTAAAAATGAATAGATAATGGCGTACACCATACGAACAACACCACTCACCAACTGTCTAGAAACCAGCTCAATAATGGCAACAGCCATAGGATATCCTGGCAGCACAATAATGAAAGATGAAAACGCAATAGGTGTGAAGCAAAAGTCGTATTTAGTAATTCCTCTTGCGACAAAACCAATCAATATACAAACTGTGATCTCCCAAATCGGCTGGAAGCTTGCTATTGTTTTCGAAAACAATTCATTTGAGGCAAAAAATACTACAAAACATGATGATTATTATACTGATCTCGAGATATTTGTTGATAGACTACTTACTACCAAGAGCAGCGGCTACACCCGCTTCCTTCCAACGACCACCAAAAAACAGAATACATCCAGAAAATGAAGCAAGAGCATACACAATAGGATGCAACCAAAGGGGATATAATGGGGGTTGATCATACACTTTGTCAATAAATTCCAATGCCTCATCTACAGACACCTCGCCGTGAGCTACTAGCTTTTCCAATCTGTAGATATCGGATAAGCGATGCATTTCAAATGTTTGTGATTGTCGAATAAAATGGGTTTCAGTTGTGTGTGTTGTTGAATCAATAAAGGTAACCAACATAACACTGGGTATATACACATATTCAGCTTCAACGGCCAAAGTACGCGATACCTGCCGCATGGCATACTCTAAACGATGGGCCGGACATCCATAAAGCATAAGTGATTTACATAGCTTTCTGAGAAACTCTTGCTTTTGTAAAATATTAGCAATTTCAAAAGTAATACGGATACGATCGTCCAACGTGATGGGTTCAAACTGGGAAGCGGTTGTGAACATACTGTCATTTGACGATCGACGTGAGAATGAAGGAGACGCGAATTTCTTTCTTTTTTCTAAGCTAGGGACGAGGTATTTACTGGATGCAACTTCAGATAGCCAGCTGGAAGGGCGTTTAACCAATGGTGGTCTTTTAGGTCGAGGTGGTTGCAAACCAGGATCGGTGTTGGAATGTACGGATAGATTGAATAGAGAAGCTGGTCTATTCTTATTGCGCTTTAAATTAAGTGATTTTCTCTCCTAAAAATAAACTTGTAAGTATTCGTGTCACTCTGCTATGAATGTAAGCTTATTTAACCTTTGGCCTCTTCGTTTTCTTTTTATTTTCTCCATCTACACGTGCAGCCTCTAGCCTCATTAAACTTGCCAAGACACTACCCCCGCCTAAATTCGGGTGCTTTTGATGTAGACTTATTTCCTCGTCGCTATTACGGCTATCGTGTCTATTAAGCATGGCTGTCTGCAAAGCATCTGGCGCTTGGCGTTGCCCGGATTTCATACTTAACATACGTTGTACAAGAGCTGCAGATTCAGCAACATGATCTTGAAATCGAATGTGTCGGTATTTCGCCTCTTCTTTATCTAAAGCAGCTTCTACCAAGGTATTTGCACCAGAATCATCAAACTGGTTTCCGTTCTTGTGACGATCATTGTTGAGTGATCCAACATCGCTGCACGAACCATCATCCTCATCATATGAGATTCTTCTGCGGTGTTTTTGAGCGCTATTGTTCAATTCGGCGTCGCTTCCAGCTTCTGTATCGGTGTAAAGAACTTCGATGGGATGAGATGAGGGAGACTCCGGAAAATCTAAAGGTCCGTATGTTTGAGAGTCTTGGCTGGTTGTCAAAGCTAGTTGTGGTAGCCTCGGCCATGTAACAGAAGTATGTTTCTGGACATCTTGGTCATTTAGTCTGGGCCTGACAGGTTTAGGAAAAGCTGGTGATTTTGGTGAAGAAGGTATTATATGTTCAGTTATGACGGAATTGGCGGTACTACTTTCATTATCACTGTTTTGTGGATCCGGTTTTTTCGAATTTCTTTTAAAAATTTTATCCATACTCGAAAGGAAAACAAAAAGAAAGATTACTTTTCAAAAAGCTGATAAGAGATCATTAAAATTTTTAATTTATAAAGACTGAGACATTTTTTTTTTTATTATCTGATATCCGCCTATATTTTTTTTCTCAGATCTAGTAAGTTTCCATGGCTACATTTAATGATATCACTGTTCTATTTAAATACTTGGATTATTTAACATATCTTATCACGCATATTCAGATATGACATATACACACATTTTTGTTAAAAAAAACAACCCAATACCGGTGAAACTCCGTGGGATGGCCCAGCCGAAGAAATCATACCACTTTGTGTAACGACCCTATCAAAAACCACAATAAATTTTTCTGAAACAATCTGTATTTTAATTTGCATACAAAAACCTATGACGCACTAATAAGTTCGAGAAGTTTTACTTATAAATTCTAACAAGTTATATATTAAAAGTATGTACAATACTATGGTTGATTGTATTCTGCATTTTAAAAAGAACGCACAAAAGGTGGTACACAAGGCGATTACGCTAGACTATATACACAATTAAGGTTAGCCTTTTTAGGTATTGACGCAGTTGCCCGCTAGTCCTGATTTTTGTTACAAATATTTAGACCTGTCACACAAATAACAGCTCTTTAGGCCTTCTTTTTGATGTATATAAAATATTACAAATGATATTTATTCACTTTTTTAGTTTTGAAGATAGTAATCATTCGACAGCCAGTAAAAGGTGATTTCATTACTTTTCATGGTACTGTCATGTGCAGCCAAGGATTTCAGTGATCTTTTTCCGAATATTGACACTTTTCTGGAAGGTGATTCTCTTTGTATCTTTTTTATATGAACAACCTTGATGTCAACCAAGTAAGTCAATAATGAATAAAGTTCGTAATCTGTGAAAAATCCAACAAATTTCTTTCGCAGATTAGCCTAACAAAAAAAAATGTCAAGATTAAGCATCATGGTCACCTAAATGTTATTGTACTTACATGAGAAATTCCTGGTTTCGTCAATATATGACTGATAACAGCTTTTGCACAACCATCAAACGCAGATTTAATTATTTTACCCGATGCATCATTCCACATTAACAGATGTACGAAAGTCTTATCATCATGCGTTTTCAGAAACCAATGAGGGCTAAATTCTGTACATACGTATCGTAGCTGCTTAAACCCGACAACATGGATTAATGGGGGTTCGTTTTGAGTGAGTTTATAGACTGCTTTTGAGATCTCGCGCTCATCCATCTTATTGTCTCTATTAACGCATACAATTATGTCGTAAAAAGTTCCTCCAGCCTCTTGAAGGCTCTTTACCGCCTGATAGACTTTTAAGCATGTATCACTTGGGTCCAGATTTTTCAAATATCTAACAACTTGATCCGATGTCGGGACGACAATATAAGTTTTGTGATCTGGGCAGATATCAGATTTACCACCATATACACCTGCGTCTTGTACGACCAATTCCAAATGTTTCTTGATATACGCCTGGCAGAGATTATCTGTTGATAAGAATTTTTTTAGCACCAACTTAAACTTCGTCATTTACATGACCACAAACCTGCTGATAGTTTTGGATAAAGTATGGATTTTTTGGTCTTTATAAATGTATCTTTATTCTTCAGTTGCAGTATAATCTTGAGACATGAAATCAATAATCTTGCACATAATTTTTAAAAACGACCTCACTTACCTTTTTTTGTGATAGAAGATTAAGAATTGAAGCAACCATGCCACTGCTTATTTGTTTTAAATTCAAAGTCTTGCTCATGACAATATTCTTATGATAAGCTTCAGCAGCGTCGAGCATTCCGAAGGGAACGACACCTTCGGAAATCAGTAAGAATCTGTAAATGTGTAAATTAATTTAGTGAACCTAAAAATTATGCAATCAGGGGACTTACTTCTCAGAAACATTAAATGCTCTACCAGGAATACGGCAATGTCTCGCGTTGTCTTTTATGATAAGCCCTTCTGCTCTCATCTCTTCCAATGCCGACTCTATGTCAGATGAAGGGTATTGATTCAAGGTTTTATACGCCATGTCAGTATCATACCTACAATCAGGTGTTAAAAGTAGCATCTAATTTTCGCTATTTTTTTAGTCTATGTCTCGTTCCAGCTTTTATATATCTTACCTTTATCAATGTTCTACAAATATAGACCACGTTGGCCTGCTGGGATTCCGTAATCGTCGCCGGCATGTCATATAAATCTTGGTCTAAAGGGTTTATTGAAAGATGGGTCCTATCCTTTTGTGCTTCGATGAGACGTTTATTACGGTCGATCTGATAGTAAGTCTGGAACTCCTGAAGGTTACGAGGCAACAGATGGTCCTGATTAAATTTTTGTTGCTGACTATGTATAGACGTCAATTAGCATTATGTATCATCGGCTGAAACTCCTTACTTACACTGCATCATCTTGCAACCTCAAAATAAAATATTCCAGAAACGAACGCAAGTCGAATTCACTAGTATCCCATGAGTGTTTATCAACTAGTTCTTGGGTCTCCAATCCTTCTTTGTAGAACGTTTCCCATTGAGATTTTAGTTTCTCGATTGTAGACTGAATCCCTGGCAAGGATTCTACCATCCTGTTGAATACACGTCGACATTGTTCTTTTGTTCTGGTATCTAAAACCTTTGTTATCGGCCGCCAAAAAAATCGAAGATTCTTGGCTCTTGTCTTCATTATACAGTATGAATATAGCAGCAAATCCTTTTCGTGTGGGGTGAAATTATGTGATGCACGAGACGAATAATTATCTGCGATATGAATATTAAATTTATCTTGTTTTTTTCTCCAATTTAACTTTATACTTACGAGGAAGCTCCTCATGCTCTGTACATCTTTCTACGCGTGTTCTCAATCTTCTAAATCTTCTACTACCAATAAAAGTAGATCTAATAAATTCACCTGAATCCTTAGAAGTGTCAACTTTGCGACCTTCGACCGAAGCTAGGATTAACTTGTTGATAGTGGGATCAGTTGCTGATTCAAGCAGCTTTTGTCGTGCCGCCGCCATTTTTTCCTCCTTCGTCTTCTGTTTTTGAAAGGCCCCAATAATGCCATGATAATATGTTCTGATACGCTTTGTCGATAAATTAGTTTTCTGTGCCAAGTAAGTTCTAAGAGCAGTAGTGTCTGAGGGTATTGTTCTAGTCTCGAAATCAACAAAAGAATCCAATATTTCTTTTTGTGCCCGTGTGACCAATGGGTCGATATGCCAACCTCTTTTCTTATGTATATTGTAAAGAGGATCGTTTTTGTCGACACACTTCTCTAAATCAATAGCATCTTTTGTTGAATGAAAACGAATAGGAGTGATGCAGACAGTGTATAACTTATCCCAAAAATTCCCTACATCCTGTATGTTGTTTAAAGGAAGAGTACATACAACGGCACGGTCCATGAAAGCGTAATCACGAATAACACCCTGTTCACATAATTCGTATTTGGGTGTGATAACATAATCTGACTCGTGAATTAAACCACTGACCGGTCTCACCACGTCCAACGCAACTAAAATATGAAGCAAAGAAGAGATGCATGTCCGTACTCTGCCCTTCAGATTCGATAAAAGAAGTTGAATATTTTCGGGAAGTTCACCCAACGTAATGGTTCTGTTATCTGGCGAATCCAAGAAAGTCCTAAATGTCTCATCAAGATAGGGTAAGCTGGAGCAAATGACTGCCAAGGTGCCGATTGATAAGTGCTTGAGAAATTGTTTCATATCAACCACAAGGGTATTTAAGTTTGACTTGCTGTGAAACTGAATTAAACTTTCGTGCAGTTTTTTTGATCGATACCACTTTGACTTTATCCATCCATATTTACAGCAGTATTCCCGAGCCATTTTCTCCGATTCTAAATCCTTGGCTTTATGAATTCTAAATATGGTATCGTCAATGGAAGGTAATTCCGTTACATCCACAGTTTTAAACTCTTTTTTTTTATGTCGACCATTGCATATCGTGTGTTCTATGCTATAACGTTTAATGAAATTTTTTAACTCTTCACTATCTTCTGATATACTCGAATGAAGTAATAGTCTCTTCATTTCAGTAAATCCGAACGGTTTCTCAATAGTACTGATATACAACTTCAATTTCTTTTGCTCGTGTAATTGCTCTATCATAGAATTAAATGTTTTATACGCCATTTTTGGGCCACCTGCTGAACCTGTTTCGATGGCGTTAAATTGTGTGAGTGTAGCTAGATTCGCTTCACGAATATGCTCTTTTTCCATCATGTCTAACAAAATTTCATGACGACGTAATTTTGTGTTATTCATTTCAGGTATTTTTCTCTTTTTCAATTTTGAAGGTAATGGGGGAGCCCTGGTCGATTCATGTTCTTCGTTTCTGGTGTTTGAGTCGTTTCCATTATTCGACTGGTATTTTCTTTTTAACATTACTGCTGAATCTATGATACGAACTTCTGAAACATCTGAAGCTGATGTAGGATCCAAATTAGAGGTGTCTGATACATCAGGAGAGAGTTCAGGGGTCACTATCGTATCTTCAATTGTTACTGTCTTTGACATCCTTCTTATCTTCGGAATACTTTCGCATGATGGCTTTGAACTGTCACTATCCTCCGATTCGATATGGATGGATAGCTTCCTCTGTCTCTTTCTTTGTTGTTTCGCTTTTGGGTGCCCATCTACAGAATATTTACCAGGGTTCGTCCTTATTCGGCTGATCGGTATTTTGGTAGTGGGATGGATACCAAAGGATTTCCCTACATAGTCTATGGCAGATGGCTCTTCTAATTTAGGCGCTTTTGTTATAGTTTCTTTCGAATCCGTTATTGCTTTCCCTAAAATTGCATTGTATTTTTTCCACCCATCCTGGGAAAAATACCGGAATTGACGGATTTTGCCTCCTAATTCTTCGGTGCGATAAATACAATATCTAGAGTGTACTTTCGATTTCGGTGTTACAGCGGCATTTTCAAAGAAGGTCTGAAATAACTTTGGATCCAGCTCCGGGTATTTATCGACGAGTTCTTGTCTGACTATTCCATTTTCACCTGCTGCAACTACATCCTGGTAAAACTGGTATTCCGCAGGTAAATCCCTATAAAATGTATCTACACACTTCATCTTTACAGTGTCTTCTTGGACCTCTTCTTCTTGGTCTTTCATTTCGACATGAGTGTGTTTGTTTGGTCCTGGTAGTCTGATGGATTGTTTGTGGATTTTTCCATTAAAAGCATCCACTTTTTCAATCACGCCTCGCTCGTGAAGCTGTGTCAATTTTACTCTTGCCCATCGTACATTTTGAACTGTCGAAAACCCCTACAGTTGCTAGGTTTAGTAATGCAATCCTGAAAATCCCTTTTAGACTTTACCATCAATCTGATAGCATCTTGTGAGGATAACATATGGTTTTCTGCTTCATTCAACAACGCTAGTAGCGTATTTTCAAATTCTTCAATTCGATACATATCAGCTGTATTCTCATTCGGGCCCTCATCTTGTTTTTTGAACTTCCTTAAGAAGATGGCTCTTGTATTCCTATGGTCTGCATATACAGTTTCCTTGAAACTAACTTAAAAGTTATTGATATGTTCTTTTGCTCCTATATTATGCTTACACTAGACCCAGTTGCTCCAGTTTTTTAAGATAATAAAATACCGTTTTGCAGTCCCATTTAAGTGTCTCAGCCAACTTTATCTGGCTAATACCTTGATATCTACTTTTTGCCACCATACCTAGCAGCAATTTGTGATTGTCACCTAACCCTTTTTTTGCTGCCTACATCAATTAAAATTAATTTTTGCATGAATAGTGCATCCGCTTTATTTTACCCATAAACTTCCATATATATTGCGATCTTGTGATTCTTCACTCGTTTTCACTACGAGATTTCCGGAAGCTGATTTCGATTGTATTTCTTCGAAGCTTAAACTCGAAGGGTCGATTATTGTGTCATTCTAGAATGTAATAACTCAGTACAAAGAAAGCTGGGAATCAATATGCTCGTTGTTTCGTTTACCTCGGTATAAATCAGTTGGTCGTTGGTACATAAAAGCGACCAAATATATGCTTTGTAGTTGCTGTCAAATCGAATAGGCTTAGCGAGAGTAATGTGTTCAAGGGATTTAGTGGATAAAGATTCGATAAAACTGAACATTTGATTAAAGGTGCAGCCTTCAGGGAAAAATGCGTTAATTAAACATTAACAAGAGTACGAGACTGTATTCTACCTTCTTCACCCTCAATCGCTATTTCGTCAACAAGTTCATTCAGCACTTTGTCAATCATTGTGCTAAAAAAAATATTGTCGAAAAAGCAAAGTTAGTTTTTTTTTTTTTTTTTTTTTTTTTTTTTTTTTTCTGTGTCTTTTCAGGCATTGTGGCTGGGGAATGGATTTCGGGTGTACAATCCTGTTATGACAGTTGCATAGAAACTGTACCAACTCATAGCACTATGAACACAGTTGTGTGCAATATAAGAACTGTAACTTCAGATTAGCTATTTGTATTTGTCGCCCTAGATTCTTTAAATCTTACAGACATGGTTAAAATGTTGACTTGATATCTCAGGTAATTAACAATTAGTCAATCATTGCCGTATTGGCTTATGATTTAAATAGAAATGCAATTTTCGTCCTTTGTGGCGACCCGATTTTGGAGTGATACAAAATCAATTGCCAACCTTATTCCAACGTTCCTTTACTATGTATAAACACTTGTATTTCTTTCATTTAATAAACCACAGTTTTTTCTTTTGCTAAGATTTACTTGTAACCTATTGATATACTCGGCTTGCCACCTTATATCATAGTACTCACTTTTTTTGCTTGTCGGAAAACATAGCGACTTTACACCTTATGATACATAGTATCGTATACTCTTACATTGTCAGCTGCTAAAGCAATCCGAATGGGTCAAGGAAAGCGAAGATATAATTAAATCAATATATTAGGCGAACTCATACCCATCTCGACCCACAGTCTTATTATAATATCTGCCAGGGAATCTTAACAAGTCTTCTCAATATGGAAACAAAATTATAAATGTTCAAAAAAGAGTCACTTTTGCCTGTGAAAACTCAAATCAACCCCTTCACTTGTTGTTTTTGACACAACCTTTATTTTTCTACCAAAAAGTTTTCTTTTTTTTTTGACACAATGTTCAAAAGAAGCCTTGTTCATGTATCCAAATATTCAACACACGGTAAAAGACGAATGACCTCATGTCTTCATTTAAAATAACTATTTTTATTATAGCCTCACCTTTGCAGTCAACAAAAATCACCTTACCACTCCAGAATAAGCTGAGCATACTTTCCAAACGACATGACACTTTGCTTTCTCGACTTAATAGTAACAGCCTAAGCCCTTCAGAACTAACACAAGCCTCAAAAGAACTCGCTTCGATAAATGCACCAAAGGCCTTGTTCGAGGAGTGGCAAAAAGGCTGCAGCGACCTGGGAGAGTTACACGAGCTTTTATCAAGCGGGGATGCTGACGACCAAGAAATGATTGATTTAGCAAAAGAAGAGTATTCTGATATTATGGATCGTATCAGTCAAATTGAAAAGGATTTGATTACAGAATTGGCACCAAAGGATTCGGCTGATGATGCTAGTGCCATTTTGGAAATTCGCTCAGGCGCTGGTGGAGATGAAGCTTCCATTTTTTCTGCCGATATGGCTCGTATGTATGAACGTTTTGCTCAGTTAAGAAGATGGAAATGGGAAGTTCTGGCTAAATCTGATGAAACAGGTGGTAAAGGTTTCAAGGTAATAGATCTAGTGTATATAAAGCTCGGTGTAAATTCTAACGATTTAAAAAAGGATATCACTGTTAATATCGGTGGTAAGAATGTATTCGGTGTACTGAAATATGAATCGGGTGTACATCGAGTTCAAAGAGTTCCAGCAACTGAAGGACAAGGTAGAATTCATACATCTACTGTGACTGTGGCTATTTTACCACAACCTACCGAAGTGGATATTCAGATAAAGGAGTCCGACCTTAAAATCGATGTTTACCGTGCTTCTGGTGCAGGCGGACAGCATGTGAATACAACTGATAGTGCCGTTAGAATGACACATATACCAACTGGTTTGGTGGTAGCTATGCAAGACGAGAGATCACAACATAAGGTACATTATCTGAGCCTTTTATTAGTCATGAACTAACGTGAATCATTTAGAATAAAGACAAAGCTTTTAAGGTTCTTAAAGCTAAAGTATTTGAGCAACAACGATTAAAAACACAAAACGAGAGACGAGATTCAAGAAATAAACAGATTGGTACTGGTGACAGATCTGAAAAGATTAGAACATACAATTATCCACAGGTACGTTCATCTTTGGTTTGAATCATCATTGATGTTAATAAATTCTATAGAGTCGTGTCACAGACCATCGTATCAACTTGACATTATATGAGTTGGAACAAATTATATCTGGGGAAGCGTTGATGCACGTTATAGAACCACTCCAAGAACACTACCTTGCCGAATCCCTTTTAGATGAACAATAAGAATGAAAACTTGAATATAATGGGATGCAAATTCTATAGAGTAAGATTCAATATAATAATAAAAGTATATAAAGAATCTTAATATAAGTTGGTGGGTCCATAACCGTTGAAAAAAATATCGACTTTAAATAAAACATAATGAGAGTTACACTCTTTGGATATATCCTGTCACTCACATCTTATAAAAGTCGATCTGAAATGAAAAGGATAGGTTGGACGTTCCACTCCTAGAGGTTGCTCTTACAGAATATATTAAAATGAGCAGACTTATTTTATACAGGGAAAGCCCAAAGTACATCGACCTTTCTCCTTTTTTAAAACAGCCGTGTCTCAACCTTTCTAATGAACAAAATACGATCCCAAATATAGAATGTCTTATCGAGATTTGTATACTTGGTTGTAGAAAGTAGGTATCCGTTAATTTATACATTATTTCTGTTAGACACTTTGTCAGTCGTATAACTATATCAATATATAAGTAAATGAATCATCTATAAATAATAGCTGTTCTATTCTCTCTATGGGTATCTAATCCATTGAGGGAACTGCTAGTATTTGATTTATCTTTCTTATATTCTTGATTTAATAGGAGGAGGGGTTCCTTCTTCTAATCAAGATATAAATCCAGCGGTTATACGATTCTATATATATATACCTGTCAGTAATATATATATATTGACCAATCATGCAATCTTCAGTATAATGTATGTACTTGCAATAGAAGAAGTTGTATAGCAGTATATGCAATATCAAAGGTCGTTTAAATTTCATCATTTATTTATTGAAACGATTTGTTTAGTTCTCTTAAAGTGAATCGTACCCAAATACGACAAAGACCCCCTTTTACTTGTTAATAAAGCCTAAGTTAATTTTTGCAAGTTTAATAATTTTCTTCTTTTCGTTCATAAATCTATATCGATTTCTCTCAAATCCAATTTTTATCCGCATCCATATCTTCAAAACAAATATTCTTTTGAGCAGTAATGGAAGAAAAAATATGTTCAATTTTGACTGTGTAGAAAAGACCCAACAGGGTTTGGAGCAAGAATCAGGAGGATTACTTTAAGAGGTGCGATTTTAAGAGTCCATTTTCACTGGAGAAAAGATGTTAGAAAAATCGTCTTTGTTGTCCTAATTGTCATCACTTGACATCATGTTTTGTTATTAAGCAGAAAAAATATCTTATCCCCCTTATGATCTCACCGGGACAAAAAATAAGATGTGGGACACCTCAGAAAAGATGTAGGACACCTCAGAAAAGATTTAGGACACCTTAGAAAAGATATGGGACACCTTAGAAAAGATATGGGATACCTTAGAAAAGATGTGGGACACCTCAGAAAAGATATAGGACACCTTAGAAAAGATATGGGACACCTTAGAAAAGATATGGGATACCTTAGAAAAGATGTGGGAAACCTCAGAAAAGATATAGGACACCTCAGAAAAGATGTTGGACACCTCATGAAAGATGTTGGACTCTTGAGAAAAAAAAATGAGGGGGGGGTACTTAATTTTATTTATTCGTCCTAAATGATTTATCTTTGACCTACAGAATACCCATTACCCCGTAAATGACTGATACAATTCGGCAGGTAATATAGAAGGTAAATTATTATGTAATATATATCTCAGGCGGTGTATACATACTTTCTTAAAAAAAATGAGATTATTATCTAATTCTTAAGGACAGTCAAAAGGTACCCGATCCTAGGCTATTACCACGCGCACTTTGGTTGTCCCTAAGAGACCCGAAATATCATCCTGCACCATACATCTCAAACCTAGAAATGTTGTAAACGATCTTTAGTGTGATGCTCAAGTGATATTCTTTGACTGTATCCTGTCGACCATTCCCCATTATGTTATTATATACAATGTATATCTATGAGAGATAGAGAAAAGAGTTCCATCAGTGAACAAGGAGAGCTCATTGCATGTATAAGATTTCTGAATCGATGCTTTGTATACGATATATGTCTTCTTCCGTAAAAAAACGTGATTACCCTGTTTTCGTAATTTTAGAAGGACGGTAAGTTTTGAATTCAGAAATCTGGTCTATGATTTTTCTGAAACATCATTGTGAATCTCTTTGTAATTAAGTAACACTGTTCTTTCTCCAGCAATGGTGAGTGTTTAGAGAGACATCAATCATAGTGAGTGCATTGCTAGATAAATTCATGGCACAATCTCTTCAAGCGACGTTAAGTGTGTAAGGCTGTATGCAATTTCTATTCTTCAAATTCTGTCTCGGCTTAAAAATTGCAAATCACGTTTCTTCGGAGGCATACCTCTGACATTTAAAAGCTCGGATTCATCAATCGAACTAGTCCATGATGGAGCTATATTAACGATATAATATTTGCAATCATATTTTGAGCCGTATTTGTTAGGGAAGAAAAATAAAGGCCAGTTCACTTTTGGTCCGCCCAATACAACGAGTGCCCCCCGCATATTTTAATTTTAACAAACAAACCCAAAATAGTATGCGGTCATACCCTCGATTTGTGGCCAAATGGACGGAGCATAAATTAGGCCGACTAATAACATTCTTTTTGTTCTTTTCAACTTCATTCTAGACATGGAATATTCTTCTAAACTCTAAAACAATCTAGATTAGATCAGGGCTGCGGAGAAAGAGAAGGGAGGGAGGGGGGTGGAGGTATTAGTCGGTAAATATTAAGTCTCCAGGCTCCGATGAGTATTTTGACATTCAGGATTTAAAAGAACTTTGGTTACTGGGGTCGATAACAACCAGGCACACCTGTTAATTACATTGAGATTATATTGTATATATTGTTTGTATCCGACACAAATATTTGCAAGTTATACGAAGGTTGAGCCTAATATAATAAACAAAGCAACCGCTTTATGAACTAATTCCGATTCGCTTTATTTTGTTATAAAGACAAGTACGGATATATCTTTCTTTTTAATTCGTGTGAGACGTTGTAGACCATTTAGTCTGTATCACAGTGTAACAAATCTTCAACAGATGTCTCTCCTTTTGCACGGAGATGCTTTTACTTCTTAGACCCAGGCACACATTTATGAGTCATTGCATTTGCTACATATGAAGCAGAAATTTGTTTTTTATATGTCTAGGTAACGTTACACATGACGGCATTTTATTTATGAATATGGAGAAAAAACGTGTGAAATATTATAAGGATGAGGTAAGGGTGGTAACGAATTTCTCGACAAATTTTGTTTTGGGGTGATTTTTACCAAAAACGATTGTGCGCATTTTCAAGGCACGAACAAAAGCGGTACGAGCTTCCTTTAACCACTTCTTTTCAAGGACATGGCTACGACCCCTTGATTCAGTCGCCATTTTATCGCACAACTCACCAAGATTTTGCCAGAAATCAGAAATCTCAGATGTGTTTCCAGGCAAAAGACCGATCTCTGAATATTGTTCCAACATGATCAGAATAAATTTGTTGACTTCAATCGCACCTTTCATATCACCGCTATGGCGTTTGCAGTTCATCAGTGGGATATACGAATTGAATCGATAAGAGTTCAATATATGTAATTCGCCGCCATGAGAGGATTCACTCTTGGTCAAAAGTTCCAATTTTTCAGCTCCCCTTTTATAATCACGTTTTTGACGAATAGCGGTCATACCCAAAGAATAAATTTTGTTTGCATCTTCTAAATGTTGACGGACGGCATCAGGAGAGCTTTCGTCACCACACGAAGCGCACTTGAATGGAACAGTGCTGGTATATAAATTACGCTGGCCCTTGACCAAGTTCTCCATTGATGTAGGGGGTATCACATAGACATCTTCATCACATCTGTCACAGAGAACACCTTGAAGAAAACGATCCACGGATTTTTCAATAGGACTGGCACAACGCTTGCATTTACACCAGAAATGCTTAGTCTCAAACAATTCTTGTCTTCTTTCATCACGGTCGGAATAAAGATCGATATAGGTCACCACTAGTTCTTCGTCCTTACTAACAGGTCGGATGGTTCGCATTGATAGTTTTCCATCGGGTAGGCCAACAAACATACAGTTAGGATTACAACTATGATTGAAAAATAAAGCTGCGAGTGGGAATAATCCAAGTGCAACATCAGTATTTCTAGATTGATTGTCGCCTAACCCATGCGCGTTTGAATTAATTCTATAGAAAAATAGAAGCGTTAAGAAGGTTACAAAAAAAAAAAAAAAAAAAAAAACATTACCTGCAAGCAAGTGTTACCATATCGTCTACTGGAATACGAATAGTATCAGACATTTCCATTGATAGTCGTTGAGCTATAACATGTGATTAGCTTTGGAATTTAAAGACGAAAAAAAAAAATATGTAAACTTACAGGCATCTGTCACAACCTTAATAAAATCAGGACTACAGCTGTCTCTATGGCTCACTAAATCATTAACACACCAAAAAGGGGTAGATTTATCGTGTGCTGATTCACCGGTACAATCGGTATGTTTACGAGCAATAAGAATAGTCATTAAACGAAGTAAATCGGGGTCAACATCAGTGGCACGTCCAATAGCGTATAATTGAGTGAAAGGATAGCAGACAGAGGGATGTAAATAATCTTTGTCCTTGCAAGATTGGGAACAATAGAATGAGAGATTACAATCAGAGCACTTGATTTTTTGTGCATCCAGATCGTTTAAACAAATATGGCACTGTTGGTCAATAAACTCGGATCTAACAACAAACGAAGTGGCCTTTTCAATAAGAAGTTCCTCGCCTTCCTTTAAATTTTCCGAAGCAATAGCATGACGACCCTTTGTCCTTGTAATATTGACCTTGACGGGATACTGTTTCATTGATTCTTGATAAAAGGGATTCAGGCTCTCGACGGCTTGGCTCTTTTTCTTATTCTTCTTCTTTTTGCTACTGGCTTTACTAATAGTGGTATCATCACTGGATTGAATTTGACAGCTCTGATCCAGTTTTTCCGCTAAATCGACCTGGTTAGTCTCTCTGGTTTCTAAAGCGACCATTGTATTTTTATAAAATATTTAATATAAAAAAATAGATACCGAAAAATAAAGACCAGGTTATATATGTTTTTTTAAAAAAAACTGTGACTGCTCCTGCTTAGTGTATTCGTTATGGAAATTCAGTCAGGAAGTGGCAGTTCTTGGTTTTGGTCTCCGCTAAAGAGCTTCACATGGAGCCCTTAGTCCGCGGTTTCAATCATTTTTTCAAATTTCGTCAAACTCAACTCTTTGCCAGCCCAGAATGATACAGTTATGATAGCTTTGTTTTCAATCTTTAAAAATATGAGGGAAAAATAGATATTTGCTGTATCAATTGTAATCTTAATAATTTTACATGGCCGTGAATGTTAGTCGCTGTTCATAAAGCGGTGTTTATGAAACATGAGACAAAAAAGAGCTCCCAGTTTAACATTTCCGTACGATCCCAAGCTATCCGTTTATGTATTCCCGTCCATCTTAAACTCAAAAAAAGAATGAACGGAAGCGCATTTCTTTTCACAATAGTACACCCAGGGCGGGAGGAGGTTAACCCGTTTGTGAGGACAACCGGAACTTTAAATTATGTATACAGCAAAAGCATATTTTTGTTCTGTTCGTTTCTAAATTTTCGAAAGTCTGCTTGGGAGTTTCAAAAATTTAAACGTGTCCAGGTTATAATGTCAATAGAAGTCGGGGAACGCGTCAACTCATTTAGAAGTAGGAATGACAAATCCTTCTCATGTAACTAGTCTAATGTTCTTTATTTTTCATACCTCCACTCCAAAGCCGACAACGAAATATGTCATGAGCTTCCAATAAATTTCTCTGTTAGTTGAATAAAATTTCTTTTCTCATCAAATAGACACTGATTTTTGTGGCAATAGATCCGCTCAACGCTGGTTGGATTGGCTATAGGCACTTTAATGTGTTTCTCCAACATGTATTTTGGTCTACAGACAGGCTGGATATCCATGATGTCTCTTCAAGCATCCTTATTAGGCTTTGCTATTTTCAGACCTTTTCAAAACAGGCTTGCGTGCCAGTTTGGGCCAATCGAAAACGTATATTTACAGACCGTCGCTGTCGCAACTGCCACCATGCCATTAGCTGCCGGTAAATGAAATGGAAGTGAGACAAAATTCCACACGTATGTAACCTTTTTTTTTTTTTTTTATGTTAGGTTTTGTCGGTATTATTCCTGCTCTAGGTCAATTGACAGCTTCTGATAATCCTAGTGGGCCCATCATTTTGTCTGCCTGGAAGTTAATGCTATGGTCACTAGGATTATCGTTTTTCGGTGTATTTTTTGCTATTCCACTTCGAAAGCAGACAATTATTAAAGAGCAATTAAAATTTCCCTCAGGAACAGCTACAGCCCAAATGATTACCCTTTTGCATGACATACCCGAACCACAATTGAGACAAAGAACAGGACTAAACAGAATTCAATTGCAGCAGCAGCAGGAAGCGCATGAGTTAACATCAGTCAGTGAAGACACTTCCACTAATTTATCCGTAAATGAAAATCTGGTTACCGTTGACGAACAACCTTCTGATATAGCATGGTCATTGAAGTTACATGCATTACTGGTATCATTTTCATTGTCATCAGCATATACTTTGACGTCCTATTTCTTCCCTATAATATACGCATTGCCTGTTTTCAATTGGATAACTTTTAATTACATAGACTTTAAGGCGTGGGAATGGTATTTTACACCCAGTCTTAGTTATATTGGTCAAGGCATTATTATGGTACATGCGCCACTATTAGATGCTAATAAAATACTTACAGCCTTTATAAACATTATATAGGGCCTTCCTACAACACTTTCAATGCTATTAGGAGCTTTTGTTGGTTGGGGCATACTGTCGCCTCTAGCTTATTTCTCTGGTTGGGCACCTGGACCTATTAATGACTGGAAAACCGGATCAAAAGGATGGATACTTTGGGTTTCATTGGGTGTGATGATATCAGAGTCCATTGTTTCCTTGGCAACTGTCTTAGTAAAACAGGCATTTCTTATGATCAGATCAGAACGATCAGTTGATACTGATCAACAAGAAGGATTGCTAGGAGAATTTCAAAATGACGAAGGGTGGGGAGATGATGGAAATGAAACTCCATCTCTACCTGCGATACATTCAAAAAATGATTTACCAACACATCAGCAGGTGCCATTCTATATGACTGTGACTGGATTAATTGCTTCTGTAATACTTTGCATAGTCATGGTCAAAATCGTGTTTGGGAGTGAAGTCATGCCCATTGGAATGACGGTAATATCAATTGTTTTTGCCATGTTCTTGAGCGTACTAGGTGTACGTGCATTAGGAGAGACAGACCTGAACCCGGTTTCTGGTATCGGAAAAATAAGCCAGATACTAGCAGGCGGATTAATGCCTGGTGCAATTGTAGCAAATCTAATTGCCGGAGGTATTGCTGAAGCAGGTGCTCAACAAGCCGGAGACCTTATGCAGGACCTAAAAACAGGATACCTTCTAGATGCGTCGCCCAAAGCTCAATTTTACGGTCAACTTATCGGGTCCCTTTTCAGTTCATTTGTTTCAACAGGAGCTTACTTATTGTACACGTCCGTCTATGTCATTCCGGGGCCCGAATTTCCTGTTCCAACCGCACAAGTATGGCTTGATATGTCCCGACTTGTCAATGGACAACCTTTGCCTGACCATGTTTTAGAATTTATCCTTGGGTTTGCTATTCTATTCGCTTTTCTTGTGGTGATAAAAGAAACAGGAGGCTCAGATAAAGGTTGGCGTCGTTATATACCTCAAGGTATTGCATTTGCGATTGGTATTTATAACCCTCCTAGTTTCACATTGGCTAGAGTTATTGGTGGCTTTATTGCTTCGGCTTGGGAAAGCTACTGCGATTCGGACCGTCATAGTAGTGGCTGGTGTAAATCGTACAAAAAAATCGGGCATGTGTTGATTGTGATTGTTGCCAGCGGATTTGTATTAGGGGAAGGTACTTTTGCTATTGTCAACATGGCACTTCATGTTCTCCGTGTTCCCCATTTTTAAAATAGAAATGTGTATATTTAGTTGATTTGTTACATAAAGATTTTACCTTGCGGTAGTGGTTGTGATTTAATTGTCAAAGACATTTCCAATATGCAGATTTTTTGTCTATATGATAACAACTAAAAGCTAATGATGTTGCCGTAATTTATAAAGGTAAATACATGTATAAGAAAAAAAAAAAAGAACCCAAATATAAAACGATCCTTCGCGAGCTAACTAAGGAATACTGACGCGCAGACCATGTACTAAAACAATGCTTATTTGTAATTTGTTTAAAAATGCGTTATTTTATTTGGAAAAAGATCTACCAAAATGTTAAAAAAAAAGATACGGCACAGAGTAACCACATACTTTCCATGTAATGGAAAATAAATTTTTTAACGGTAAGACTTTTGGAAACGAGCACGGGCACCGGGACCACCGAACTATAAAAATAAAACAAAAGGATTAGTGTTACAATTCATTATTCGACGATTCATATCTTTGATAAATTACCTTCTTGGGTTCACAACGACGGGGATCGGCAACGAGGAGAGTACGGTCATATTGAACAAGGATTTCCTTGATCTCCTTCTTGGCAGCCTCATCGACGAACTTTTGGTAGAAGGCAACGATGGCCTTAGCAAGAGCTTGACGGATGGCATAAACTTGAGAAGTGTGACCTAAATTACGAGTGATTAATAAATGCTCTCTTTTTTTTTTTTTATTCGTCTCTTCCAATCACTATTGTTTTCTCTCTTTTTCTTTTCTCTGCATATTGTCTCTAATACATACCACCACCGTTGACACGAATTCTGATGTCAGTGTTGGCGAAACGCTCCTCACCCAAAAGAAGGATGACTTCGTAGACCTTGAACTTCAAGATCTCGGGTTCGAGGAGTTCAATGGGGGAACCGTTGATACGGATGAGACCATGACCACGCTTGCAGTGGGCAACAGCGGTAGCGGTTTTCTGTTATTTTTATAAATGTAATTAGTACCATGACAAATTTAACGTATAGCTAATTTTTTTTTTTTTATGTATTTTTAAAAAAAAAAATAACTAGAAAATCAAACTAACCTTACGGCCGAATGTCTGTACAGCTTCCATTTTTCGGTACTATTGAAATGGATGGGTTAGATGGAATGCCTTTTTTTTCGTTGTGGTTAAATTCATCACTTTGGATGGATGGGATACCTTTGGGTTGAGAGAAGGAGCAAAACTATGGGTGCGTTCGCTTTTGCTTATTAGAGGCTGCCAACTTTCGCTCTCAGGCGGGGCTTCACATTTCCCCACCCACAATGGCATGGTCCGGTCCACGTTTTACCGGACTGTCACGTGATGTGTCAAATTTGCCTGAGAGTTGCCCCGCTCAGTTGATTTTCTGCTTCCCCTCCCTCCCTCCCCCAATGTCAACCGTACCAACTTTATATTCAATATGCTTTGATTACATTAAAACACATTCAGAAGATTTAACTTGTCTCGATGGAGTTCCGTTTAAACCAGTTGTGGAAAATATTGTGAAATACCTGTTTACGTCTGACGCTCCTTTAAACAGCTCAGTGCTATCCGTCATTCCTCAGACTCATTCCAAGGCCTTGAGGGCTTCAAATTCTGTGTGGACTCAGGTTGTGTTTGAAAAGTTAAGATTTTCTATTCAGCCCATGTTAAAAGCAATGTCTCACGATTTTCCCAAGTTCATTACTCACCTTAAAATGGGTGCTACTGATCTTTGCGACGACGATGTTTTCTTGTTGAGTGGTTTTACGAATCTCATGGTGTTGGACCTGAAAGGAAACCAAAATATCACAGATAGAACTGTTTCTTATATCACCACGATGGCTTTAAATATATCCGGTGGCAGAGGACTACCTTACCTTGAGAAACTTTATTTTGACCACGTCAAAGGAATTACTGACAAGAGCCTGAAATTTTTTGGAAAGATGTTGTACCTTTCGTTTGTATCACTGACTGGGACCCATATCACGCCTCATGTTGCCAAAGCTTATCTAAAAGCACAAGGGTATCAAATGTTGGATTCTCATATCAAATCTCATTTCAACGAAAATTCAACGAAAAACTATAAGCTATATTCTTTCATTGAAAGAAAATCTTTTGAGCATCAAATACATCCAAAGAGAAACAGGTACATGCCCGTTGAGGAAACAGCCAATCTACCTCTGCTCGAGTTTAGCAAAAATATCACACACGCTACCCTGCGCTCCAAAGCACATGCACCCGTAAAACCGAAACCAAAAGCCGCCAAGAGACAAAAGTTGTATGCAAATGATTTCTTAGCGATGATGGAAAGTGAGCTATCTAGAGATGATGATGAATAGATGTAAACAAACACTATATCTTGTTTCTCGATTAAATCAAATATAGCCTATCTTTGTTGGCATTATGTAAATCATATCCTTATATTAAATACCATCATTCATCTTTAAAGAAGAAACTCTGGCTTATAATCAGCATTTATCTAATAAAGTAAAAAATGTATTGCCTATTCACCTTTTGCATGCATTAATTATGTAATATTTCCCTATTTATGCACAACCCAATCTTGAACGAATCTTCAAAGACTCATTGCATAGTATAAGTAAATGTTTCAGAGTAAACTGATTTGGGTAACGGCTCTCGCCTCTTTTATTTCCTTTGTACTGTGCCTTCAGAACCTTTTAATTTTCTGGAGCTGTACTGAAAGTACTCTTCTGTTGGAACAGAGATCTTACCCAGGTTGTCTTATGTCTGATGCTTATGTTTAGCGCTTAAAAATTCTCGAGCTGGTTTGAGACAGTTGATAACGAAGATGGTTCTTGAAACATCTGTATCGAAATGGCCAAGTAAAATAACTAGAAAAAACAATCAACCTAACCAACAAGTATTTTGCTCAGGGCGTATATTAGTTTATTATGTTGGTTCTCGCAAAGGGAGGAATGTGTTACCCTAATCTTTCTACAGCTCAAAGAAGGAAATTTCTTTTATTAACTTATTCATAATGCCGGTCGGGCCTATGTTAACGGAAAATCGAATAAGATAACAATCGATATTTTTTTTTAAAAAAAAAGTAATTTAATGTAGTGTAAACTAGAACGCTTCTCCAACAAGAAATACAATAAGGATGCCTTCCTTTAAAGTTAATAAGCATGTTAGGCCTTTAGGAAAAGCAATGCTGTAAAGAAATCTTAATGAAAACTAGGCAGACGTATCACACTTACATTAAACCAATCTGCGTCATTTCTAAGTCGTCGGCTTAAGATGCATAAGGTTGCGGTTAGACCCACCCGTCAAAGGTATACATAATGAAAGAATACAGTAAACAAATGTTAGTTATTGGTCATACATTGAAACGAAAGAGAAGACATAAGCAAAATTGGCTTCCCTTGTAACTTTTCACTCGTACATGGGATGGTATTGCATGACTGCAGATTTTTCCGACAATGTGAGCGATAAATTTTGATATTATAAAACGAACATTTAAGACACAGAGATGGTCAAAACACGCTGAAAACAACAAGAGCATGACAGCCGGAAGCTCCGGTAGATCCCTCAAGAAACTTTGTGACTTGTCAAACATTCTATTTGTTTCCATTCCCCCCATTTTGGGTTTGAAAATTTGAGCAAAAACCCGTGTTTACAGAATTTACACTTCAAATTCAGACGAATCAAATTAAATTGATATCTTATTAGCTTGCAAAAATTGGAGACTTTGGAACAAAAAGTGTTAAAGCCAAAAAAAAAAAAAAAAAAAAAAAAGAGATTCAAGCATTTGTTTACCTGCATCGAAGTTTACTTTGTGATTAATTCCTGTCACAGAAGCAAAGAGTCATTGTTAGATAAATCATCAGGGGTTAGTTTTTTAACAAGTAGACAAACGAAGAATTTCAACTGTTCAGCCTTGTATATGGTTGCACATGGTATGTATCACTAAAAAGTTTGACACTGTCGCCATGCCTCTGTTCCACAGGTTTTTGCCTATTTTTGACTTTTCGTACGTTATGGTAAAAAAATATTTATACATTTGTAAATATTTCCCCGTCTCAATTCATTTTAGACAAATTGACATATTGTATGTAACACCATCACGAACAAATAACAGGAAATTATTTGTTTCCCTTAGCATTATTTGCACACTTTTTCTTTTGTATTCGCATACAGAACTTGACCCTACCAGTAGCTCGAATCCCGCGTAACAAAGGTACGACTGTCCTTTTCTCGCTTACAGCAACTTTGCCAGTCCGGGATTGTATAAACGCGCATTTACCAGTCTGGATATACTAAGTATTACACTCTTTAATGACTCGGGATCACTGAGACGGCTCTACTGGGGTATTTAGATTTTCTTTTTTTTATTTTCTGCAGAAAGTTGTTCAATTTTTAAGCATCTTGTGACTCTAAAAGGATTGCATGAATTATCATTTCACTCTGTGCCCAAGCATTATTGTCTTGGCTTTTGGTTTCTATGACAGTTTTTTTGGTATATAAAATAATTTTCTGAATTCATAGAATATTATTTTATTTTTTTTCAAAAAAAAAAAAAAGGGATTAAAGCATTTCACGGCTTGGAATCCTGACCGCTCACATAATTTAAACATGAAAGTTTAAAAATATCTTTTTTTTCGCACTGGGAAATACCTTTTTTTAAAAGGCCGCTCGTATCTGCGTTTAAATAAATCATAATCCCCGTGTTCATGACGTCCTTTTTTTTTATATCATACTGACTTTTTTTTTTTATTATTATTATTAGAATCTCTTTTTATTAAATCTTAATCTTTGTTTTTCTTAAAAAAAAAAAAAATGGCTACTGTAAGTATTCTAAAAAAAAAGTTTGTTGTATCGATAAAGTGAAAGGATCTTTGCTCATCTTGTTTTTTTTTACAAAAACAAGATGAAAACAACTTTTTTTTTTTCATCATGATGACAACATTTTTTAGCTAACTTGTTTTTGTTTAGGAACGCGAAAATAATGTCTACATGGCCAAGCTTGCCGAGCAAGCCGAGCGTTACGATGGTAAATAAGCAGTTGTATGAAATGCAAGGTGCACCTTTTTTAATTAAAAATGTTATTTTTAGAAATGGTCCAATTCACTAAAGAAGTTGCCAAGGTAAGGAAAAAAAATTATTCTTTTTTAAACATTGGGAAGGGAGAGACTAATGGAAAGATTACCCTTTTTTGTTAGATGGGCATTGAGTTAACTGTCGAAGAACGTAACCTTTTATCTGTCGCCTACAAGAATGTGATTGGTGCTCGTCGTGCCTCTTGGAGAATTGTTTCATCTATCGAGCAAAAGGAAGAAAGCAAGGGTAACTCCACTCAAGTTGATAAGATCAAGGCTTATCGTCAAAAGATTGAGAACGAACTCCAAGATGTTTGTCAAGATATTTTAAACGTTTTGACTGATGATTTGATCCCTAATGCTCAAGGTGGTGAATCCAGAGTCTTCTATTATAAGATGAAGGGTGATTATCATCGTTACCTTGCTGAGTTCCTTACTGGCGATGCCCGTAAGAATGCTGCCACTGAAGCTCATGACGCCTACAAGAACGCTACAGAAGTCGCTCAAACCGAATTAGCTCCTACTCATCCTATCCGTCTTGGTCTCGCCTTGAACTTCTCTGTCTTCTACTACGAAATCCTCAACTCTCCTGAACGTGCCTGTCATCTCGCTAAGCAAGCATTCGATGATGCTATTGCTGAACTTGATACCCTTTCCGAAGAATCTTACAAGGACTCTACTCTTATCATGCAATTATTAAGAGATAACTTGACTTTGTGGACCTCTGACTTGCAAGATGGTAAGCCCATTTAATAATTTATATCTACCACTTTTATATATATATATATATATTTAACCCCTCTTTCTCTAAATAGAATCCGATAAGACCGAGAACAAGGCTGAAGATGCTGAAGAGTCAAAGTAACTTTTTTTTTTTCTAAATACAAAACAAATCCCCATATCAAATTATTAAAGTAATAAAAACAAAAATATAAACCTAATGGCTGAAGAAAATATGTCACTCGCGCCAACAGAAAAAAAAAAAAAAAAAAAAAAAAAAAAAAAAAAAACTCTTTTTTTCCCCTATTATTTTCTTTTTTTGTTGTTATCATTATTAAATGAACCAAGACTCACAGATATTCACAGACAATCAAGCGTCTCTAAACGACCATTACACACATAGTAAAATGTCTGAAGCACCGGATAACGTGTTACCACCACCACAACCAACACAACCACCTGCTGCCGTTCCTGCAGTAGAACAAAAGACTTCTTTAAAATATGCTCATCCTAGATTCACCATGAGCACTTTTCAACTCTATGAAACAAAAACGGTACGTGATAAAAGAGGCTTCTCTTTTTTTTTTTATTATTATTAAAGTCTATGACTCAATTTTGTATGTACAGAGATATTATTTAGTCGGTACGAACGGAGCGAAAAAACGTTATAGAGTGCTTCAAATACATCGAACGAATCCCAAAGACTTGGTTGTCATTGAGGACGACGTCATATACACAGAGCAAGAGAAAACAAGACTACTCAAGATGATTGAAGATGGTAATCTGAGTGTAGGTGGTTTACATTTGTCTGCCATGAGAATACATGGTATTGTGGGGTTTGTCCGCTTCACACAAGGCTGGTACATGATATTCATCACAAAGAGAAGACAGGTTGCATTATTGGGCGGACATTATATCTATCATATCGATGAGACTCGTCTTGTACCCATCGGATATGGTGCAAAAATCGATAAAAACTCGGATGAAGCAAGATACATGGCCATCTTTCAGAATATCGACCTGGCAAAGAACTTTTATTTCTCTTACACCTATGACATTACTAATTCACTTCAAAAGAACCTAACACAACCCCCTTTAGCACCAGCACAGGGATCATCCTCTTCTTCTGCCCAAAAAGAGGATGATAGCTTGAAACACAATGATATGTTTGTGTGGAATCATTATTTACTAAGTGCTGGATTCGAGAACCTCGATAGCAAATCAGGCTGGATTTTACCTCTCATCTATGGTTTTGTAGATCAAGCAAGTATGTAGACCCTTTTTTTTTTTTTTTTTACAAGCATACTCACATTATAATTAGAAATCTCTGTCTTTGGTAGGAATATCGTAGTGACATTGATTGCTAGAAGATCACGTTACTTTGCCGGAGCCCGTTTTTTGAAGCGTGGTGTGAATGACAAGGTATAACAAATCCTTGCAGTTGTCCCCAAAAAAAAAAAAAAAAAAATGAAAAATTAACACTCTATTCTTATACAGGGATTTGTAGCCAATGATGTAGAGACTGAGCAAATTGTTACAGATATGGCAACAACATCATTTCACTCCACGGATTATCTATTTGGTAACCCACGCTACACTTCGTATGTACAGTACAGAGGATCTATCCCTTTAATATGGTCGCAAGACACAACCAATATGTCTCCTAAACCACCCATCGAATGTAAGTTTTGATATTTCTCCCCTTTTCATAATCTGATCACCCTTATCTCATACGATTCTATTGTACAGTAAATGTTGTGGATCCATTCTTTTCAGCTGCTGCTCTTCATTTTGAAAATCTTTTTGAAAGATACGGTACTCCCGTCATTGTATTGAACTTGATCAAACAAAAGGAAAAAACCAAGCGTGAATCAATTTTGGGAAAGGAGTTTGCGGAATCCATCAAGTATCTCAATCAATTTTTACCGGATGATAAACAGATTAATTACATTGCTTGGGATATGTCGCGAGCATCTAAAAGGTAAAGATACATAAAATATATATATATATACAATAAGAAAAAAAAAAGTGGGGGTGGACTGCAGCATTAATATGTGTAACGTAGTCATGATCAGGATGTCATTGGGTTCTTAGAAAAAATTGCCGATGATACAATGGAGTCAACTGGGTTCTTTCAAAGCGGTATTAGCGATGATCCAGCAGAAGAGTAAGTCGCCCTGAGGTTTTTTTTTTTTTTTTTTTTTTAGGGGGGGAAACAGTATTAATTTTTTTGTGTGCAATTAAAAAAAAAAAAAGTGTCAAGTATTCAAGACAAGAGGGCGTACTAAGAACAAATTGTATTGACTGTCTCGATCGAACCAATGCAGCTCAGTTCTTAATGGGTAAATGTGCTTTAGGCCACCAGCTATATGCATTAGGTGTCATTGCATCACCCAAAATTGATTTCGATTCAGACGCAGTCAATATCTTTACCGAGATGTATCATGATCATGGTGATACCATTGCTCTTCAATACGGTGGTTCCCATCTTGTCAACACAATGGAAACCTACAGAAAGATCAATCAATGGACAAGTCATCCTAGGGATATGATCGAATCCATCCGTCGATTTTATGCAAATGCATTTTCTGATGCAGATAAACAGGACGCTATTAATCTCTTTCTGGGTAATTTCGTCACCGTTGATGGTCAACCCACCCTTTGGGAATTAAGCTCAGATTATCACTTGCATAATCAACATCCTTTAAAGAAAGACGTGCGCCGAGAGTAAGTTTTTTTTTTTTTTTTTTTGACAATTTTGTTCCTCTTTTTTTAGTCAACCGAATTTTTTTTCATTTTTTTATTATTTTTGTTTAGTTACCGCCATTGGTATGCCAAAGAAGTGTTGGAGAAAAAGACACACGAATTAGATCCAGCATTATTCGAAATACCTTACCAGTTCCGTGTTCCGGCAGTGAATCCCGATGAGAGCGATACTTTTCAAGGATACTGGGTTGAATATTACAATCATAAAGAGCTAACAAGTCTGGATAGCTTATTTACATTTAACATGAATGGTACATTGAAATACCGGCCTCTGAAAATATCCGCATCCAAGCAAATAAAAGAGTAAGGTACAAGCACCCAATGAGAAAAAAAAAAAAAGAGGAATAGGGACGTTTTTTTTTTTGTATTTATTTATTTTACGGTAGATTGACAAAGGCGGAAGCTTTAGAGATGAGTCCATTCACAGTCAGGGCTGGAGGTAAAAACCCGTCCAACCTGAATCCAGCCACTTTTAAAGAAAAAAATGAACCCCAGGATGAAAATATCAATCATGAAATTGAAATGTCGCCTTCCTGGACCATTGAGGGAATCACACAGCGTAACTTGGATCCAAGTATTACTCATGCAGAACACAAAGAATATAAAAGGTAGTGTTTAAAAAAAATAGTAATGAGGTTTCCACCACCTCCCTTTTTGCTAAAGCAGACATATTTTTCTTACGCTAGATATACCCAACAATTTAAAAGTATTGAAAAACTAACAGTAACACATGGTGATCAATCGAGTTACGCTAATGTGGAGAACTTTCCTGAATTTCAACAATACCAAAACTATATCCATAAAAATGAGTTGGAGGAGCATCCATCCGCACTCAAGACCATCAGTATTGATGAGCAGGTGTATAACACTTACGTTGATATACCCCGTAGAGCTGCCTCTGTGCAAGTTAGTCGTGAATGGAGCGGAAATGCAAGAAAGAGGTATGAAGGTTACGCTAGTTACTTGCGGCATGGAAAATACCCCTCGCAACAGCAGCAACAACAACAGCAAACAAGGCAATCTAGTACGAGTGGATTAAACTGATCAAGTTGGATGACAACCATGATTTGTTTGAAATAAAAATAGAGCATATCATGTGAAATTTAGGCATTTTGATAAAATAGGTACGATTACGTAACTTTCTTTATTTAACTACAACGTGCGCGTAAAAACTTGACTTATCATGGGGAAAATTAGAATTTTAGAGTGTAAAAAAAAACACTTGTTTCTCAGAGCCGTTCAATAGACACAAGATGAATAATAATGTTTTTTTTGGGGGGTCGTACAGGATGGGACATTTCTAGAATTTAGAGCCAAACTGTCGGTAGTCCAATAAAAAAAAAACGTGCACCCCCCATATATGGCAAGTTTTTTTCACTGCCCGCCACCCAAATCTGTATTCGGGATGCAAAAAAAAACATGGATGCTTAAAAAAAAAAGATTTCTAGAAGCCAAAGAAAAAAAGTTCTTTGGGGACAAATTTAATAATTCTTTGTTCGGTCTGAAGCGAGGTATCTTGAGTGAAAGGGGAAAAAAGATCCATGACTAAGGTTGAATCTTAATGGAGAATCATTCTACCTTTTAATTGTCAAACAAAAAAAAAAAAGGGACTTAACACAATGTGTAACTGGTATTGATATTTGACAAAAAAACCAGTTTTCCTGTATAGTTGGTGTGTCCCGTATGACAGCCAATCCCCTCGTCATGTGTCCCTTTAATTATTTTCATTTATTGGTGCTTTTCGTACATAGCTTTAAACCTTTTTTTTTTTTAAGACAAAAAAAAAAAGGTAACTAGGCCTGGGCACCCACAGATTCAAATCACAATAAGCATTAACCACAGCAAACACGAATCAAAATAGGAAAGAGTTTTGATAGGTGTAAATCACAAAATAGTAGTGTGAGAGAACTAGTGAACTTTTATCTGTTCTAAAAAAAAAACATGTAGCGCTTATTTCTAGGAAATGATCTTTTTTACTAAACGTAATTGTCGACTAAATACGACATCAAGGCTTTCATTCTTCTCTTATTTTTTATAATGATGACGTGTCAATATCTACTATAAAAGATGGAGTTTTTAATATAATGGAATTGTAACAACCCCCCTAAAAAAAAAAAGGAATCCTTCCTGGGTCTCAATCTTTCAGCTACACCAAAAGAAGATTATTTTTACGTTAAAGAATTCTAGAAGCGGCCCTAAATGAATCTGAGACGCCAGCGACTTTTGGTAAGTAAACGAGATGAACACTAATTATGTATCAATCACATAATAATAATGGTCTTGATAAAAGAGAGAGAAGCGCACCTTTTTTTTTTTTTTTTTTTTTTTTTTGCAAAGTATCTTGGCAATCTACCTTCACTAAGTCCTACTGCTTTAGTGGCGGCTCTATCACAATAAGATTCAGTTGAAATAACAATTTCCGGACTCATCTTGTAAGTCGTAAATAGTCGTACTTAATTTACAAGAAAGAATACCCGCGACTTTTTTATTTTTTTTTGCGCTAGCAACTTTTTATTTTGTCTGTTAATAATTGCATTTTAAATGAGAAGATCTAAAAAACTACTATTAAAACTTTTTCGCAACCAAAAACCAAAAATTTGTAGGACATTTCATAAAGCCATTGCCCACGAAATAAGTATCGTGTTTGTCTTGTAAAAGTATTTATCAGCAGAGTAAATAAAAGTTCCCCATTTCATAAAATTTAATTTATATATAAATCATTTCAAATAGGTAGATATTCCATGAGTTTTTACAATTATGAGGATGAAATGTCCACCCCCCCCCTTTTATTTTTTTTTTAAAAAAAAAGTATACCATCTTTTAGTTATTTTACTCGTAAACTAGAGCAAGAAATACGGAGGATATTATATCTGTAAATATTATAATAAATGATAAATACTAGGCAAGCGTTCTATGACAGGCTAAAGTTATTGTTTTATAACAAGTATTTGAAAGCTACACAATTCTTCATCTGCAGAAGAAAAAAAAACCCACTGAGTGACCGATATAATACGTATTAGCATCATGTCGAGTTTTGAAGCAATAGATAGATCTAAAACTCACGTACTACTATATCAATAAAAATGAACATTCTAGACACAATTGTCCAATATACAGGGATGTAGTTACAAAAAGGTCACTTATTTCTGAATGATGTGTTGGTGTACCTGGACATTAAAATATAAACATATATATATATATAAAGGTCAGAATCCGTTACAGAATTTCTCTCTAGACATGATTCAGATTGTTACTTGTATAAGTGAAATTTTTTAAATGATACAATTCCCTTATCATTTTTTGCGATTTTTTTATTTTACATAATGGTTTCTAGGTAACCGCCAATTATCTTGGGAAATCGTCATTTTTTTTTTTCGGAAAGATACACTAGTCTCATTGCTACGTAGGGAAAGTTCTTCCTTAAACAACTACATCCCCTCAAGAGATTTTACCATTTTTTTTTTTCTGGTTTCGGTGTTCCCCTTTAAAGATTTTATTTTAGGCGCAGCTAAACTCTACAGTTTATTTTCGGTTCTGTATACTCTATTTGGAGGTTTTGTACGCTTCCATGATCTTCGGTTACAGATTAATCTAAGCTATAAAGTAAAAAGCACAGGTGAAGATTGACAAATATGGTTTAGTATGTAGATTGGCTGGGGGGAGATGGAGGCTTTTATTAAAAAAAAAAAAAAAAAAAAAAAAAAGAGTGCCCCGCCATTTTTTTTTTTTTGTATTACATCTCGATTATTCTTGTATTCAATGTAACACGGGCTGTATCATGAGTTCTATTAATCTAACTTACTATATCAATCTTCAGGATACACTGTATATGTACTATAGTATATACACACATCATTTTTACCCAATAAAAAAAAAGGGACACATGCAAGATTTTCCGGGTGAGACAAGAATGTGCAATTGCGCTTTGTGTCAAGTCATTGTTTTGTACGCTGTGTAAACCAGAAAAAAAGTTGAATATTCCGCTTTTTAACTAAACCGACAGTATCCCTTTCTAAATAATTGTTAGTGGTGCAACAACAGGGGATTGGACATTCTGAAACTGTTTAAAAATACTCGTAAAAAGATATTTGGAGTCTAGAACACAGTAGTATTTACACAAGACAGATGATAGTGACTGATAGGATGGTCTATTTTACCATCTATTATCTTACATGTCACTTTTTTCGGTTTAAAGAGTCTAAATACTATTTCTCAGATCTATTGTGGATGTGAATTTGGTATATGGTAAAATATAAAAATATTAAAAAAAAAAACGTGTGTCGTAGTTATTGTCTCTCCCATTTGACATCAATGCAAAATGTGTGACACTATTTTCCTAAAACAGCGACAAAACTTTTTTAACTTTCTTGGGTACGACAAAAAACCGTTTGAAATAGAAAAAGGGTACACTCCGACTACACCTATTAAAATATGTATCTTTTTTATATGGCAATTTTTTTTTTTTTTCATTTATTTCTCTGTGCTTATCGGTGCTCAGACTAAAAAAAAACGCTGCTGTAAAATTAAAATAGTGAGGGAGATAAACAAAAAAAAACATCCAAAAATACTTTTAAGCATTTTTTGCGTATGACGGCATTTTCATATGACAACATTTTCTAGGACTTATTAATATAAATATATATAAATTACGAATTCTTATCCTTTTGGATAGATTTTGAATACCTATCAATCATATGACGCAATTGTGTCTAGAAATAACTGTTCTTGTTTCCCTAAAACTCGTATTTTTCAGGAGAATTTAACCTCGGGGGAAAATAGAGCGGCGCTGATATATCGACACTCTGAGATTTCTCTCTTTTACTACTGGACGAAAAACTCGCCTGATGGAGGTAGGGGGGAAAGGGCTTATAATTTTTCTTGAGAAATACTAACATGTTGTGTGCTACTTGAAAAATGATTAGCATTACCATGAGCCTGGGTTACTAATAGCTACATATATAAGCAGATATGTTAAATGGGAGCACCCTTATACCAAAGAGGTTAGACTGCTGAAGGGAGGGGAAGAAAGAGGGGGGGGGGGGGAGTTTACAAAAACGTGGGTTAATTATTTTTTCTTTTAATGGCATGTTCCCAGTGCTCTGGTTAGCCCCCGCTCGCTTACTCAAATTATAAAAATAAACTATTCTTAAATTGGCGCCTCTTTTTTTCTTTTTTTTGTTCCCTTCATTATTTAAAATTTCGATAATTATATAAATATACATACCTTTTTTTTTTTTTACAAGTGTTATTAGACATGGCTGGTTCCTTTACATTTGGTAATACATTATAATGAAGGGAAATGACAGGATGACTAAAATATTATATTTGATAGTTAGTAAACCTGGTAAAAAGATTGCTTTAGAACGAGTTTCACATCCTTGCCCTAAATGCAAACATTATGCCTCTGTTCAATTAATACGGTCTGAGAAACAATTGATTGTTTTTAATGTGATTTTATCCAGTGTGATGCGTGTTCGATACGAATGCTCAAAATGTAATTGGAGAAACGAAGCTTTACCCTATCATCAATTAGAATTCAACAATACCATACATGAAGGTCGTCTAATCACCTACTTTAATGAATCCAGCAAAGTGAGCTCCCTATCCAACTTTGCACACTGAATACCTTCCCAATACCACACCCATATATTTATACTCACTAGAAAAAAAAAAAAATAGTCATTCTTTACATTCTATTCCACACACACACAAACACACACACCTTTTGTTTTTACCCTTTCCCCTCCATCACCCTAAAAAAAAGTTATTTCGCATTTATTACAACATATCAACACTCTCTCTTTTTTTTTTTCCTGGAGAAAAAAAAAAAAAAAAAAAAAACTTTATGAAACAACCAATAAAATTAATGGGGATAAAAATGTCAGCGAACATCGGATGTTATTTTCTATCCTCCCTCCTCCTCCCCCAAATCTTTTGTAATCCAACTCCCGACAAAGATCCGTGATATTTCACTAAAAGTTTCGGTGAACGGAAAAACAATGAATACTGACATGAGAGTGGATCATTCTTTTGTAGTGACACGGGAAATGATCGAAGAGGGAAGGGGGAATAGCTATTCGTATCACCGGCAATTGTCTCTCTCATATTCCTCGGGTTCCTAATTATATATGACATGCAGCTGTGACATCCCTCACTTCTCCCGCCAAATCTAAAGGCACGCGTTTTTTTTTTTTTTTTTTTTTTTTTTTTTGCAAAAATTCCAGGACAGATGGTGAATTTCTTACCGTATTCCTCATTATTTTATACCGTAAATCCCTGGCAGATATGCGGTCAGTTTATTCTTTATTTTTATAAATGATTACAGAAACAAATGTTGCAAACAAACTAATAGACTGGGAAATCAATAGAATATCCAATAAGGTAGTAAAAACACTCATTTAGTTCGGTGGTAGAAAGTCATCAGAAAAGTAGTAGCTTATACATATAAACCTGGAATCAGAATTACTATGCTAAAAGTGTTGGGATAAAACATTTAAATATCGCTTTTCTTAGGGACAGCCCAATTTTTCCTTAGGGACAGCCAAAGTGTGCACGTAGTCGCAACGTAAGATCTATGGTTTGAATGTTATGTAGACATGGGAACAAGGATATACAATCAAAAAAACAATGTAAAAATTACAAATAAATGTACATCAAACGATTTATACTTATTTTAACAATTCTATTATCACTCTTTCGCCTTTGAGCTCGTTTGAATTAAATCTTACGCAGAAATATTAATGTAAAGTCAAACGAGAAGCTGAAAGTTAGCTTTCAAATACATATACTGGTTTAAACTATGTTAGTTGTGATAAATGTGTATATATTTTAAGTTGTTAAGTTCTATTGACCTCTTGATATCCATTAAAGTATCATAATCCCAACATTACGACTACGTACACCCTGGCTGTCCCTAAGAGACCCGTTTAAATATACCAACATAGTGTGATTTATAAATTCTTCAGCTCAACCCGATAACTCGCGAACTTTATATATTTAGAACAAGCCTTCTAATCAAACAAGTTTCAATAAACACGGATAAGAAAAAAAAAAATAAAGATGCAGATGTGCAAATACATTTACTATTATTTAAATTTAATACATTTAAAAGATTTTTTATATTAGGGTAAGAAAAAAAGAAAATGGGGTGTATAATAAGATAATTCTAAAATGTTTGCAATAAATTAAAAAAAAAGAAAGTTTACATTTCCTTCTTGGTGGAATCAACGATAGTAACCACCGACACAAGATCAGTATCTTGTTGAAATCCCAAAGTCTTTAATCGACGACTCGCCTCCACTCTCCCCATAGTAAGTCTGTAAAGCCACCACGCCACGGCCAACAAGATAAATACGCCACACGACATCATGATCATGGCGATGCGATGTGCGGATGGTGGCAGATCTGGGTTAGAGATATCCGCCAATTGAGAACCGATCCAGACCTCCAGACTGACTTTAAAGGACGAGATCAGGGCAGCCAGCATGTATTGACGAGTGGTGATGGTCGGTAAGATGGAGAGCAGCATGTTGGTGATGGGCCAAGGGATAGGACTAAGACGTATCAGCATCATCATCTATATAATATATATATATATATTTATAAATGTGTGTGTCAGACTCTCTCTTCATATACAATCTCTTTTTTCTTATTTTACTTTAAACCCTCCTTGTTCAATGGCCTCTTGAATGGCCAGGTATTTCTCCCCCTTGGAAGCTGAAAATTTAATAAATCGAGAAAAGTTGTATTTTCGAATGAGCCCAAAAGCAACCGTTGCACCTAGAAAGGCGCCACACACAGCGGGTAGGATACCACGCGGGAAACCGTAAATAAAACCCGTCAAGGTGGTTGCAAACGTAAAACCCAGCATGGGAGGTATCGAAGTGACCATGATGAGACATGAGAGTAAGATCGAGCTGTATGCTTTTGTTCGTAACTCCACTGCCACACGTTGTATCACTATGTATATATAAAAAGAAGACCGATTTAACAAAATGACTAAACTTCTTTATTATTCGCTTCTCATTTACATTCTAAAATAGTTGCACGGTAAAAGGCAAAAGAAAAGACAATGGTAACAAGTAGAGTGGCTATCCCTCCTATTGTTACAATGTTCTTCCTTTGCATCTTGTTTATCAATGTCTATTTAAAAAAAAAAAGATAAAATAAACAAATCAAACTGGGAATTAAATACAAAAAGAGTGTTTTATGTTTTTACACACTTTTTTTTTTTTTTTTTTTAAATAAGAGATACCTATCTTTTTTTTTAAAAAAAAAAGAGAGTTTTTTACCGTTGCAGAAGAATACTGCTGTTCTCCAGCGTAAAAAGAATGACTCAAGTTCCCCCCACCGCCGACGCTAGTTTCAAGTGGAAAACTTTCAAAGGCTATGAAGAAACAAATTTTGACGATGAATGGACCACTTTTATTAGCTCTCTAGACTCTACCTTCACCTCGAATCGTGGGTGTCATAAATCTAATTATCAAATGGATTTATTAACCAGTCAAGAAGACCTTCAAACCACTTTTCAGCCCATCATTCCCATACGCGAATCATTTGTGACACCCTATCGTCACTGGGAGGAAAAGGAGGAGGAGGAGGAGGAGGAGGAGGATGATTATTTTTACCATGGTTGTTATGCCGATATACAAATACCTAGTGTCAAGCAAAGAATGTACTTTCCAAGAACAACAGCAGACCGAAAGATACTTCAAAATGAAGTCTTACTCAATAACAACAAGACGCTTTTCCTGACACTGTTAAAGACACCGCGTAGTCTGGACAGTATTGACATCCCCCAAAGTGATGATTTCTGCGTCACCATCTGCTATCATGGGATCGAAAGATCGTCGGGTCTTGTCCTAAAGTGCATTCAAATTTACATACATCCAACGGGTCAGTCTTACACCGTTTTGATTGATCAAACCTGTCTCCTCAAGAACCTGAAAACACTTCAATTCACACAGTTTGGACGACTCCTCAAGGATCCAGATATCAAGCGTATCTGCTGGAACCCGAGATATATTCAATCCGCCGTTGAGCACCAATTAGGTTTCAGCTTGGGAAAATGCATTGATCTATCAGTGATGTTTCCCACCTTTACTTTATGTCAGTCTATTCATCTCTATCTGAGTCAGTGGCAAGACAAGAATCAATTTGATTATTTAGAGACATTGATGCATCAGAAAGAATACTTGTGCTCTTGTTGGAGTTGTCCTTCATTACCTTTGGATGTTCAAAGTTACTGTGCTGTAGAAGCGTGGGCTGCTTACTCTTTGTATCGTATTTGCTTTATAGCTTTACAATAAAGACCAATCTGTCAAAAATCATGCATTTCCCCCCCCCCCCATTCCTCATCCTTATTTTGAGTGACTCTCTAAAGGAAACTCACGTCACAGATGAAAAAATCAGGTGACGGCTTGGCGGGGGGTGGGTTTTGAGTGTCCGTTTTTTTTTTTTTTTTTTTTTTTTTTGTGACGCAAGAAAAAGATGGGGGAGGGGAAAAGAGAAAAAAAAAACTTTTTTCTTTTTTTTTTTTTAATTGATAAACAACAAAATGACAGATAATTGGGATAGAACACTTTTTGATAAAGAGTTAAAAGCAATACTTGAAAGCAAATTACCGGTATCTGCTAGCAAGATTACTGGACTTCAATCGTTAGCCACAGCGCATCCCAAGGTACAGTAGTTTGTAGTGTGTGAGAAAAAAAAAGAAAAAAAAAAGAGGCTAATGTGTGTGTGTGTATGTGTTTTTTTTTTTTGTATAGCACCACAATTACATCATTCAATGCATTACACGGTTCATCGAGACAGCACCCCCCGACTATCGGTTAGCAGGTTTGTATGTGATTGATGCTATTTCACGTGCTGTTCATAAACAACAAAGAAAGCGAGAAGAGAATAACGAAGGACCCCATGAAGCCGACGGCTATCTTAAACGATTTGCCATTGTGTTGAAGGATGATGCATTGATTGGTTGTTTTGAACCATGTTCACCCAAGGATAAGGTAATTACTTTCTTTTTCTTTTTTTTTTTTAGTCTATCTCGCCCTCCCTTCCCCCCCTTTTTTTTATACTCTTCTACTATTTGGCTTTCTTGCCCTTTTTTTTCTCTCCCCTCTCTCTCTCTCTCTCTCTCTCTCTCTCTTTTGCTTCTGAAATCTTCTGCGACAACCTTCAAGCCTATACACAAACACACACAAAAAAAAAAAAAAAAAAAAAAAAAAGCAAGAGAGGATATTGGTAAGAAAAATATTGTTATGGAATAAAGCGAAAAAGGTTTTAAATCAAAATTATAAAAAAGAAGTCCTCCTTTTATCTAAAAAGGAAGAGGCTCAAAGGTGTCTCTTTCTATGGGATGTTCTCTCTGCTTTTCTTTTTTTTTTTTTCTTTCTTTCTTTCTTTCTTTTTTTGTGTGTACAAGTTTTGATCTATCCTTTGGGGTTTCCGTCTGCCGTCGCTACACACACTACACCACGCAAACATCACTACACTACGCTTACACTACATGGAGGAGGAAGAGGAGTAGGAGGAGGAGGAGGTTTTTTTTTTTTTTTTTATCATTAAAAAAAAAAAAAGTTTATATTGTTTATGGTTTTTCTTATCTGGTAAAATAAATTAGGATAAAGTCAAAAAGACACTCGATTTCTGGGAGCAGGGAAACGTTTATTCCAAAGAGATGGTTCAATACGTCAAACGATCCTTTTTGAATAGTTCTTTCAAGGCCACGGCAGAACAACAACAAGAAAAAGGTTATTATTTCATTTATTATCATAAAAAAAAAAAAAACTTTTTTTTTTTTTTTTTACTTTTTTTACTTCTCCCAAGAGGAGATATATTTTATTTTGAGAATGTTTGAAACCAGTTATTGAAACCAACCTCCCCTTTCCAAAAAAAAAAAAAAATCTATATAGTGACCCCACCGGTAGATACGGCTTTACTCTTGGCAACTCTTAGTAACATTGGAAATGGAAGTTTAGCCAATCTGAATATTCCTGGCTTGGTCACGACTCCCTCACTTCCTGCTCCAACAACAACAACAACGACAACAACAGCCTCTTTAGATCCTGCTACGGATATTCTTCCTCCTGCCCTTGCCAAATTATTAGGTGGATTGGTCTCTACACCTACTACTGCATCTATCCCTCCCATTACCACCAACACCACCACCACAACCGTACCCATGACAACCGTACCAGCTCCCGTTGTTGCTCCTACTGTCAGTGATCCTCGTATTCGAAATGATCCTCGTCAAAGACCTCCCCAAGGTCCTTCTATCCCACGCGCTACTGGTACAGGCGAGAGAAAATCGAGGTGGGGTAATGCTACGGATACCCAACAGATGGCTCCCGTGGTAGATCCTTGGTTACAACGTCAATCCATTGGTGATCCTCGTACTTCTTTTCAACCACCACCACCACAACAACAACAACAACAACAACAACCCAGTCGATCACCATACACTGCCCCTCCATATCAACAGCAACAGCAGCCATATCAACAACAACAACATCACCACCACAACCAACAACAGCAACAACAGGCGTATCAGCCATCATCATATCAGACATCTTCATATCAATCATCATATCAACCATCTTATCAACAACATGCTTCTCGATCCAACTCCAAGGGAGCTGATCCTGTCCATGACCCATCCTTACCTGCTGGATGCATCAAAGGTATAAAAAAAAAAATATAAAATACAGAAAAGACTTAAAAAGACTAAAAAAAAAAAAAAAAAAAAAATCCTATGTTATGTAGTGCTGACACGTACGTTGTTTGTTGGACCTATCCCAGACCACTATGAAAAGGAAGATGTATCTCACTTGTTCTCAAAGTACGGCGAATTAGCCAGCGTGATTGTATCCAAGAAACTCAAGGGCCGCCATAACGCCTTTCTGAAATTCCTGACGCGTGCCTCGACCGAAGCAGCCAAATACGGTAGCGTAGGACTGATGGTGGATGATGTCCCTGTCAAGGTGAATTGGGCCTTTGGATTTGGACCCAAGAAACACTTTAATTACGACCGTGGTGACTCCATTATCCCTTTAGCCGAACTCTCGGATGAAGAAAAGGATAATCTGATGACCGCTCCCGTGGGTGGATTTGGTGGTCAACCCGTGCGTCCCTGTATGACGGTGGAGGAACCTGAAGCTCAATATCGTCCCGAATGGAAAACAGATGATCAAAATCGAGCTCCTGTCACTGCAGGGTTTAAACGTCAACAAAGTGGTGTACCCGGTAGTGGTGCAAATTTTGAAGAAATCAGAAAGAGAGGTCGATTTTCTTCGTCTAACTCAAGTCATCATGAACCTCCTGTCATGGGTAATCGAGGTCAAGGCTTTTACCAGCAATATGATCCTTCAATATCCGTTAATCCTTATTCAGATCGTCCTCAATAAATAAATCATCCTCTTTTTTTATGATATATAAAAAAGAATTTTTTTTCTCTCTCTCTCTCTCTCTCTTTTTTCTTTTCCCCCACACACATACATATATAAAATAATGGTTATGAGTGAAGAGACAAAATTGTACAATGAACAAGTAGCAAGAATCAACGGTCGAATCGTTCGATTGAACGTAGGTGGTACGCGCTTTTATACTTCTTATGGTACACTTCGTGTCTCTCCCTATTTTAGGACCGATCTCTTCAAGGCAGAGACAAAGGAAGAAATCTTTATCGATCGCAGTGGTCAACTCTTTACCCACATTTTACAATATTTACGTGATGGTCGTATCAATCACACGGATCGTTTAGAGGCTCTACGTGTAGAAGCTATTTTTTACCAACTGGATGATCTCGTCAACAAGTTGGACGACATGATCAAGAACCCGCTCTCAGACAGAAAGAAGGAGTATAAGTTAATTGATTTCGCAGACTTGAAGGATCTATCCATGTTGTCATCCAATGCTGGTAGCATCACAAAGACCATTTGTGATACCTACGATTTAATCACGGTCGTTTCGTACCCGTACATCACTTGGAATTGCTCTGTACATGGCTCTATCGCAAATTGTCCTCCTGCCTGTGGGGGAAGTATCAATTCGCAATGGTCAAACACACCGTGCGAAAAGTTGCTCGTACGCAAGAAGTAATTTTTAATCACACACACGTATATCCTTCTTTTGCACACGGTGATATATTGTTGTTGCTCTCTTTTAATCACTCACACACATAAATCCTTCTTTTGCACATGGTGATATATATAAGATTTTAAAAAAAAAAATTGCTTTTCTCTGTCTTTCTCTTCTTTTTTTCATAAATGAATACTACACAAAGCGATATAGTTAAACTCAATGTAGGAGGACAGAGTTTCCATACAAGTCGATCCAAACTGGTGGAAACATCCGCCTACTTTCGCAATCTTCTGGAAGGTGATATGAAGGAGACAAGCACCATCGATGATGAAGAGATCTTTATTGACCGATGTGGCATGCTCTTTGAGTATCTCTTGCAGTACCTTCGTACGGGGTATATAGGTGGTGGAAACAATGTGCGTTTACAAGACTTGCAACAGGAAGCGCTTTATTATCAATTGGATACGCTTGTGGAAGTCTTGGATAAAAAACAAGAAGAACCCAAAAAATACGAGTACAGTTTTATGGATTTAAGTCAATTATTACCTCGTCCCATGACGGGAGAAGAGGAGACAAAGGGGAGCTTTGATATACTTCAGGTGGTGGAGATGAAGCAAGCACATACGATTTGTTGGCAACATGGAAGTAAATATAGTATTTCCACAGAATGCTCTCATGGTACAGGGTGTAAAAAGACATTGAATCAATTGACTGCCAAGTTGCTTGTCAAGAAGGGTATTTGATAAAATGGAAGATAAAAAGCAAAAAGTGATGCATTATTTTTGTTTACACTTGTTTTTGCGGTATGCTACAATAAAATAAATAAAAAATTAGCTTTGTAATGATGGTAACTGGGCAATCAGGGACAATTAACTTGGTAGCTGTGATAAAAGTTGAGAGAGAGAGTATAGAGAAAGGACGATTTAAAGGGTAGTTGTTGTAGTAAGTCACGATTACAGATACTGTCGGGTTGCGATCAGATGTAGTGTGTTATTAGAATGAATATAAATTACTTTTTTTTTTGGAGGGATAAATTAGGTCTCCTTAGATAACTTGAGAGAGGTTCAATATATATATATAAGAGAAATGGATTCATATAGATACCATTTATGATCAGTGAGCCTTTTACCCAAAACACTGAAATCTTTGGTAAATTATCAACTGATAATGTTACTGATTCAATTTTTAATTATCGAAGAGGCGGATCCAATTCTCTTACCTTGAAAAAAAAAAAAAGGTCAAACATCCTGTGTTTAGATTTAGGCATGGGGTCTTAAAAATAAATTTGATATTTTCTAAATCTTATAGAATTTTACGAATAAAACTCCCCCATTTTGATGAACTGCTGTAAAATTTTATCCATGCTTTGTTTGGCTTCTGCTCAGAACAAAATTTAAGCATACTGTGAATGATGATAAAAGAATTTATGAATCAACTATCGTTGACTTTGATGCGACAATGTCAACAGAACAGCGGCACTCAATTGTATGAGCTAAACAAGTTAGTATACATAACAAATAAGAAGCGATACAACGAATATAAAGTTCTAGAAGGTGTTGCATCCAAATCAAAAGGATGCTTCTCCCAGTTGCCATCGCTCGAGAGTAACATGCTCAAAAAGGAAGGTACTTGTGTGCTATAATATAGAGTCTGTCTTGCGAACGAAAAGTAAAGAACATATATACAGGCTTATTCACATAAAGATTTTTTTTTTAAAACTTTTTATTCTTTATACCCGGTCCTTGGTCAGTCCAGGTATGGGGAGAGCGCCTGAAAATCGTGATATGAGTGATTTTACAAAAGAAAAAAAAAAAAAAAAAAAAGTTGCATGATGCCCTTGCATGTTGTGGCACAGTAAACATAAACATTCCACTTCCCCCCCTTTTTTTTTTTAATATGAGACATATAAATATATATATATAAAAAAAAAAGATTTATTTTTTATAAGTGAGAGAGAGAAAAAAACTGTACAAAAAAAGTGTGTATAAAAGCATTTTTGATTTTTTTTGTAAAAAATAAAAAATCGTTTTGTATATTATTTTAAAAAAAATGCATAATTATGAGAGAGAGAGAAACAAAGAAAGAAGAGAGAGAGAGAGAAATTAAGAACGTTCACCACGGAGACGACGAGCTAATTGGATATCCTTGGGTTGAATGGTGACACGCTTAGCATGGATGGCGGCCAAGTTGGTATCTTCAAAGAGAGAGACCAAGTAGGCTTCGGAGGCTTCTTGAAGGGCACCAATAGCAGAAGATTGGAAACGCAAATCGGTCTTGAAATCTTGAGCGATTTCACGAACAAGACGTTGGAAAGGGAGCTTACGGATCAAAAGCTCAGTGGACTTTTGATAACGACGAATCTCACGAAGAGCAACGGTACCGGGTCTGTAACGATGAGGCTTCTTGACACCACCGGTGGAAGGGGCGGATTTACGGGCAGCCTTAGTGGCTAATTGCTTACGGGGAGCTTTACCACCGGTAGACTTACGAGCTGTTTGCTTAGTACGAGCCATATTTAAGTTTAAAAAAAAAGGGGGGGGGGAACAAAAAAAAAAAAAAAATGAAATGGGGAAAAGGGCACCACTATTTATATTAATTTGAAGAAAAAGTCACTTTTTTTTTTTTTTCATGAAAAAAAAAAAATTATTAAAAAAAAAAAATGTATACATTTTTATAGCGCGATTGAAAAGGGAGGGATGGTTTGAAAAGAGAAAAGGAAAAAAAAAAAATTTTTTTTTTTAATCACAATAAAAGAAGACAATTAAGGGAATGATTCACTGGGAAGAATGAAAAAAAAAAAAAAAAAAAAAATCATATTAAAGAAAAAACTACATTCTACAAAAAAAAAAAGATATAGTTTTTTTTTTTGTATAGTATCGTCGCGGGGAACGCGGGTACGTAATTTTTTTTTTTCAAAAAAAAAAAAAAATCCCCCTCCACCCTGGGGGATGTACATTGATTAAAAAAAAAAAAAAAAAAAAGCGGTGCTTTAAAAAAAAAGAAAAAAAAAAAGGGAATATATAAAGGGGCATAAATTTTGGGTTTTTCTAAAAAAAAGAATTTTTCACTTTTAATACATATATATAAAAAATGACTGGTCGTGGAAAAGGTGGAAAAGGACTCGGAAAGGGAGGAGCTAAGCGTCACAGAAAGATTCTTCGTGACAACATTCAAGGTATCACTAAGCCTGCTATTCGTCGTCTCGCTCGTCGTGGTGGTGTGAAGCGTATCTCTGGTCTCATTTATGAAGAGACCCGTGGTGTCCTCAAGGTCTTCCTCGAAAACGTTATTCGTGATGCCGTTACTTATACTGAACATGCCAAGAGAAAGACTGTTACCTCTTTGGATGTCGTCTATGCTCTTAAGAGACAAGGCCGTACCCTCTATGGTTTCGGTGGATAAATCTTCTTTTTTTTTTCTTTTATATCTTTTAATTACCCTTTTAGCATTCTGTAAATAAACCTTTTATTTTTTCTCAAAATAAAATAAATTACTCGTGAAAGTGGTCACATTTCTCTTTTTTTTTTTTTTTTTTTTTCTTTCATTAAAAAATAAACTTGTGGGGGGGGGGAGACAGAGTAATATAAAACTCTCCCTTTCTGATTTAACACACAACAAAAAAAAAAAAAAAAGAGACAACAAAACAAAAAAAAAAAAAAAAAGGTTGGTTTGAATGACAGCTGAAAATGAAAAGAATTCTTCTTTCAGCGAAACCACAAGAAAAGTATTTTTAACTACGTCCGTTACCAACTCACCATCTGCTTTATTTTCACCTCCATTCCTCACCGTCAAGGGACTTTATCCTCCTCCTTCAATACAACACTTCATCACAAGATATTTGGTGCGCTCCCTGTCCGTGCCCGTAAAACTCATTACCGAAAAAGAAATGTCTCATCGACCTAATCTCATGAAGGTGTCTCTGTCTGCTCCCACCTTTAAAAAACCTACCCTCATTGACAAGCTTATTACCAATATCAATCCTAAACGACGAGTGACAACTACTCGCAGCAACAGCACCAGCACCTGTAGTAGTAGTAGTAGTAGTAGCAGCAGCAATAGCAGCACAAGCAGCAGCAGTATAAGCACTGTGCGTAAGGCACCTCGCTCGTCAACATCTACTCGTACAGCTTCAGCCGCACCAGTTCAAATCAAAACAAGCACGTCCATCAAGCTCGTACATAAGTTAAAGGAGACACAGTTAATGGAGGAGGGGGAGGAAGAAGAGGAGGATATACCAGTGACAAAACCCATTTCTCTCACTGAAAAACGAAAAAGACAAGCAAAACGTGCTGATCAGGTCAAGATTTGGAAAGTGCGGGAAGAACGCGAGGCACGTGAGGCACGATCATTAATTCGACGCAAGATCATGAGTGGTGTCACCAACAAAAAACCACAACCCATTGTCGTCATGGATCTTGCCAAAAAAAAGAAAAAGAAGCGTGTCAAGTTTGATTTTGACAAGAACAAGATTATACAAATACCCAACGAATAAAAAAGAATTTAAAATGAAAAAAAAAAAGGAATAATATTATTATTACTTAAAGATTTCAAATGGTTTATAAACAGCAACTAAGACTTTGTGTATATGTACAAGTAATAATAAATGATGAAAAATTAGTTGTTGCTAAAAAAAAAAAGAAGAGGGGGAAAAAAAAGAAGGGATGTATGTGAGTGTGTGTGTGTGTGTGTTGTTTTAGTTGATTTAAAGTTCTTGAGAAGCACCGGCCTTCTTGGACTTGGTAGGTAAAAGAGAGGCATGGATGTTGGGAAGAACACCACCTTGAGCAATAGTAACATGACCAAGCAACTTGTTTAATTCTTCATCGTTACGGATAGCTAATTGAAGATGACGGGGGATAATACGAGACTTCTTGTTATCACGAGCAGCATTACCGGCTAATTCGAGAATTTCAGCAGCGAGATATTCGAGAACAGCAGCAAGGTAAACGGGAGCACCAGCACCAACACGTTGGGCATAGTTTCCACGACGCAAGAGACGATGGATACGACCAACGGGGAATTGGAGACCAGCCTTAGCTGAACGAGTTTGAGACTTGGAGCCAGAAGCAGACTTTCCACCAGATTTACCACCAGACATTTTTATATATATATAGATTTATTTTTTAAACAAAGAGAGTGGGGGGTCTTTGCGCAAAAACCGCCCCGTATATATACACGAAAAAAAAAAAAAAAATGCCCCTGTGTGACTGTTCTTTTTTTTTTTTCTTTGTTTTTTTTTTCGTGTCATATACAGTTGAAAAAAAAAAAATATAAAAAAAAAAAAAAAAAAAACGCAGAATTATATGTGGTTTGCCTATTTTACGTGATTCTACGTGTTGGAACACGCTCATTATTATTAAAAAAATAACAAAAAAAAAGTTTTTTTATTTTCAGTGTAAAATTAAGTGTTACCAAAAAAGGAAGGTACGACATATATTGACCAACAATGCGCGTGCGAGAGGCGAAAAAAAAAAAAAAAAAAAAAAAAAATAGAGAAAAAAAAAAAAAAGTCAAGTCACACAAACATATACAAAAAAAAAAAAAAAAAAAAATCGTATATAAAGAGCCAACAAAAAATGAAGTTTAATTATTATTTTTGTTTCTCCATAAATAAAAAATATATTAAAAAATGGCTCCTAAAGAAACTGTTGCTGCCAAGGCCCCTGCCAAGACCCCCAAGGTCAAGGCTGATGGTAAGAAGAGAAAGGTCACTCGTCGTGAGACCTATTCTTCTTATATTTACAAGGTGTTGAAGCAAGTTCACCCTGATACTGGTATCTCCAACAAGGCCATGTCCATCTTGAACTCTTTCGTCAATGATATCTTTGAACGTATCGCCTCCGAAGCTTCCAAGTTAGCTGCCTACAACAAGCGTTCCACCATTTCTTCTCGCGAAATCCAAACCGCTGTTCGTCTCATTCTTCCTGGAGAACTCGCCAAGCATGCCGTCTCTGAAGGTACCAAGGCTGTCACCAAGTACACTTCTTCCAAATAAATCAATCCTCCTTCAAACAACCCATCAACCCCCACAAAAAAAAAAAAATGACATGGACGAACAAAAAATAAGAAAATATTTTCACATATTCCCTTTATTTTTTTATTTTTTTAAGTCTTTTTTTTTTTTTTTTTTCTTCTTTCATCTCCCCTCACACATTTCACCTCCCCACTTTTTAAACTTTGTATGTACAGAAAGGTCAATCTGATATAAAAAAAAAAAAATTTTAATATCAATTTGATAATCCTTATAATTTTTTTTTTTTTTTTTTTTTTTAATTCATTAAAAAAAAAGAAATCCCACAAAGCTTTAAAATAAAAATATATTTTTTTTATGTACATCTTTCTTTTTTGTCTGTCATTATATCTTTGACTTGCAGTGTAAACAAAAAAAAAAAAAAAAGCAGAGAAGCCATCTTTTTATAGGCATTCCAGCACACACAACTAAGAGCCATCATGAATGACACTTTCAATTTTTTTGCGGTAAAAAGCCAAAAAAATCGGCATTGTTGTGGAAGGTGCAGACGCCAACCTAAATCTTATTACAGTCTTCATCGTTCTCGTCGCGTGTTAAAATGCCTCGTTATTTTTTTTTTTTTTTTTTTTTTGCAGTTGGTACCCAATTGATTCCTCCTATCCAACCTAATATATTCCTTGCGTCGTACATTATGCGGTACATGGCACATTTAAGTTTTGACACAATAAACCATTTAACTACACGTACTAAAACATAAATGACACTCAAAAAAAAAAATAGCCTGAATTGCAGTAGAATACAAGTACTGGTTTATTTTGTATGCTAGACTTTTGATTTTTCTCTTAATCACTCTTTTGTTCTACTGTTGTTAAAATTTACCTGACAAATTGTAAGATTATTATTGGTAAATGACGGATATCACAGAATTCATCCTATTGAATTTGTTACAGATTGCAAAAAAAAGAGAAAATAGCGGTTACAAAATTAGCGTCACTCACTCTTTTTCAAGAGTGATAATCAAAGATCAACAAGTTCTACAACTCCATTTTTGTCTCTGTTGATTGAATTAGATGCCCTGTATCTTGCAAGTATTCCATAAGTGTAATTCAGTCTTTGTCCACTAAATATAAGTTTCTTTTCAATTGATTTTATCTGCATCATCAATATTACATTCAATACAATGTTCATATACTAAACATCGCTTAAAGTTATAATCATCTAATTTTCATATACACTGTGAATTATGTCTCCAACAATAAGAATGAGTGGTTCCTGAACCTGTCATTTAATTATTGACAGGTAGATATATCCATTTACATTCTTACAAATATAGAAAAAAAAAGATGTTTCATATTTATAGCTCATTAGTCAATTACTTACAGCATATGTTGTTCTTTAAACATCAAGCAGTCATTTTACTATCACAAACTTGAGGGGCACCTTTGGCGAAAAAAAAAATAAAAAAAACTGTGAGCAAGCAAGACTACATACACTACCCACACATAAAACACAAAAAATAATGCGCGGTCGGGGAATCGAACCCCGGCCCTTCGCGTGGCAGGCGAAGATTATACCACTTAACCAACCGCGCGAGGTTAATACCGAGTAAGGTCGCGCGCGAAAAAATCAGCCCTTTTATACACTTTTTTCCTGCAAGCCAAGCCACATTCCTCACAATTCTTAATCTACCTACCTACAGCAATCAAAAACTATCCTATCGAAACGCCCACATATTTTAATTAACCAAAAATCTATTTTCATTCCTCCTGGAATTCTAAATTGCTTTTGGAAGATTCATTCCCACCCTCAACAAACAGAAAAAACCAACCCAAAAAAAAAAAAAAAATAATCAAACCAACAATGGCACCTCCTAAACAGAAGATCGCTTCTGGTATGGATACCCTCCCCCCAGCTGATCGGGTAACATTAGCAAACTTTGAAACATACAAAAGCTCAATTACGTGTCCAAAATGTATCAACAAAGGTACAATTATTTACATTGGTAACACTAATGCCAGCAACCCCCACCCATTGTTCTCATGCACAGCATGTCAACAAAAAATATCAATTTCATCTATGCAGCATGAAATCACTCAAGCGAAAGCATCGGGAGCAATCCCCATAGATGTACCTTACCCCACACCTGAAGCACCAATAACAACAACCACCAAAAAGACTTCGCAACAAAATAAACGCACTAGAATAGAAAGCGACGACAACTTGGAAATGACACGCAGCAAGTCAACGCCAACAAAAAACAACAAAAACAACAACAACAACGAAAGTACCTTGGCATCTATAATGGAAACCGTAAAAGCTCTCCAACAACAAGTGGAAGAACTTAAAAAAGAAAACACACAAATAAAGCTCCAAATGCAAGCAGCCAACGAGAGGAGCGTACACCTCGAAAAAAAGAATTTGGCTCAATCAAAAAAGGAAATGCTAAACGATCTGCAGCAACAACAACAACAACAACAACAACAACAACAACAACAACAACAACAACAACACCAAAATGGGGAATATGATACGACAATGGAAGAAGATATGGAGGAATTCCCCCCTCTCTCCAACAACCAGGGATCATCAGCATCCAAATATGCACATGCATACAACTCAACTATGCAGGATAAAATTCGTAACACAAACACTAAAGAAAAAACAAAAAATAATAATAATAACATAAAAAAATTAAAAAACAATACTACTAAACCCAAAAAAAATATTAACATTGCAGGTGCCATTAGAGCATTTACTGCCCCTACCAACGACAACCAAGGATACACATATGTGTATTATCCAGCAAAATCAAGAATTAGCCGAAAGCAACAGCGCAGCAATTTAAAAAAATTAGGAATCATTAATGGCCGTATCTTGGACATCCACTACCCAGCCAGAAATGTAGTAGCGCTATTAGTACATGTCAATTACAAACAAGAACTTATAGACACGCTCCTGAAATCAAAAGTATCAAATATAGAAAAATACGATCCAACTAACCCCTCAACCATCTCCGACCCTCAATACAATGATATTAGTATAGAGGAAAAAACAAAACTTGCAGAAAAGAAGCATAATGAACGCATTGTCCGTGCATTGCAATTCATCCGCAACCATATCTCTCGCTCCGTAGCAGCATTTTTCGTAAAGGAAAAATTAATAACAACAGAACAACATGAAAATTTTATCACCGAATGGAATAAAAAATTCGAACAACAAACAAATAAACAAAAAAATAATACCAATACACCCACACCAAACAATACTACTGCCAGCAATAAAACAGCTACTCCCTCTCCAACTGAAAAGAAAGATGAAAGTACCCCTGAAAATAATAATCTACCAACAGAACAACAAACAACAGAAATGGATGAAGCATTATGAAGAGGAAACTCAACATAAGCTGCATAAACGCCAATGGTAAACTCCGCGAGGAAGCCATTGACTCTACTATATTCTACTGTAAAAACACCGACCTATTATTTATTACTGAAACCTGGCTGCCACCATCAGCCTCTAATTTACCAACTGACTGGACTCAATATCACCAATATGGACATCCAGTCTCTAATTCTTACCGTCATGAAAGGGGTATATCCTTATTTATTAACCCCAATCTAAAATATGAAAAACTTTATGTGGATACAACAAAATCCGAATACTACATTATCTGCACAATAGATAACTTAAAAATATACTGTCTCTACTTACCCCCCACACCTTCCTTAGAAAATAACCTAGCAATTCAAATTATAGAATCCATTCCTTTATCATCAAATGTCATTATCTGTGGTGATCTCAATGCACGTATGGGTAAAGTCACTGGTGATAGTCGATGGAACACTAGGGGAACAAAATTATGCAAAATTATACGCGACTACGGTATCATTAACTGGAATGCTAAACTACAATACAAAAAATATACACGAATTAATTTTCAGGTACATAACAACACAACAGAAAATAGCATTGTCGACTATTTTCTTAGCCCACAAGACTTACAACAACCCACCCTCGATATTCGTGATGATCTTGCTATCCTTGGATCCGATCATAAATTGATGACCTTATCATTTATATGGGATAATTTAAAATCAACCGAATCAGAAAACAAACAACAACAAAGAAAAAGATGGAAAATCAACAGACTCATCGACCATGATGTAGCAACTGCATATATTACCACTTTCAAAAATCAAATCCAAGAAAAAAACTTGATCAACAAATTGACAGCATACCAAACATATCTTGCAACAATCGCAGATATCTCATCCACCATTATAGAAAATCAACAAGAAAATATCGACACAATCGAATACTTTACTGAAGAACTATACAATATAATTTACTACTCACTTGATACTATTATCACAGAAGCAGATTACAGGCCGAAAAACTGGAAATGGTTCTGGAATAAATCCCTACAAGGCCGAGCAAACTTTAGACAAGCCTGTTACACACGATGGCGTAAATCAATTGGGTTCCAATCGGGTTTATGGTGGAGTAGGTATAAGGCAGCTGACCGAGATCTAAAGAAAGAAGTCAAACAAGCGCGCACAGCAGCATACCATAAATTTTGTGAAAAATTGGATGATGATCCCACTGCTGCCATTCCAATTGTTAAAAGAATAATACAATCAAAAAACAAAAACACACATAGGTATACAACTGAAGAAGGCCCACAACATGCTGTTGACTCTATGGCACAGTATCTAGAGGGTATATTCGACGGAAGAAACCTACCACAACCTCAAAACAATATAATACATACTACTAATAATACTAATACTACTAACAATACTAATACCAATACAACAGAACCTATTAATACCTATGATTTTCATGACTGCCCCTTCACAGAAAATCATATCTACAACGCTATTAAAAGGCTTCCCAATAAAAAGAGTCCGGGCAGCGATCACATCACATCCGAAATGATCAAACCCATCATCGACTCTACCTCAACAATACTAAACCACCTATTCCGAATAAGCTGGATTACTGGATACACACCCGCAATATGGCGTCAATCCCAAATTGTCCCTATTTATAAAGGTGCCGGTGATCAAACACAGCCCAGCAATTATAGACCTATCAGCCTGACATCAACGTTCAGAAAAGTCATGGAATATTGCATCCAAGATCATTTATACCAACAAACAAACTTCATCAGCATACAGCAAGGAGGGTTTAAACCCAAATTGTCTGCCATGGATCACGCCGTAGTGCTTGATGAATTAATGCATCGACTTAAAATCAACAACAACAACACCCCTCCAGCAGTAATTACACTTGACGTTGCAAAAGCATACGATCAATGCCCACGTAATACAATCTGGAATACTATGCACAACAAAAACTGCAATCCTAGACTACTAAATATTCTGAAAAATTTATTTGACCAAGTCAACATACAAGTCATCAATGGAAATCACCAATCCTATAAATTTCAACCAATCACTGGAGTACTACAAGGCAGCGTTCTCAGCCCCCATCTATACTCTATATTTATCAACTCGCTTCCTCAACAATTGAGTGAAATTCATCAATCCAATAATCTACAAGATATCAACTGCCTATTATTTGCCGATGATGTTGTCCTGATATCACCTCCAAATAAAATGCAACATCTTTTAGACCTATGTGAAGAGCATTCCTTACTGAATGGATATCGATGGTCGCCAACAAAATGCACCGTCATATCATCTCCAACATACTCAACAACATTTACATTATACAACACTGATCTACCAACCGCCCCCACAGTGAAATACCTGGGTCTTCAATTCAACCACCTTGGAATGGACACCCAAGCATTCATCAATAACCTCAAACAAAAAGTCAACAACAGCATGCATCGAATCCATCAAATTGGTGCCCGCACAAATGGTTTTTCTTTATTACTTTCTATCATTATATACAAGCAATTTATCCGACCAAAAATCGAATATGGTTTGTGTATATCTAATTTCAAAACAACTAACTTTGCAGCTCTGGAACGCCTTCAAGATGACTGTCTTCGGATGATTGTCGGCGGGTTTACCAACTCATCTGTCAAATCACTACGGGTTATGGTCAATCTTCCAAGTATGGTCGAACGATGGTACACCCTAAACTCCAAATACTTAATCCGCTCCGCTTCTCTGCCATCCGATTCATTAATCCACAAAATTATTCAATCCAACACAAGATATAGCAAGCTAAACCTAATCAAAAACAAAAATCCAATATTCCAAGCACTACAACAAGATAACTCTCCCAACTCCATCTTTAGAAAACTTACTCACACAATCTCTTCCTACAGATCTAACGCCATCATCAATTCTTCGGAAAAGATGATACAAGGCTGCAGATCTGATTTAAAAATAGATCCAATCCTCACAATTCCTATGACTAGAAAAGAACGTAGGCGACTCCTTAGGTGGCGCATGAATTGGTTACCTGGTGGAAAGCCGAATTGTCACTGTGGCGGTCACATGAGTCGAAATCACTTGCTTATATGTCCAGCTATCCCCGAGACATACTGGGAAAATATTCAACGTGGATTCCATAATGATATCAACCCAATCGACGCAATATTAAAATCACTCCCAACTAACAAGCCCAAGTCCATCACTGAAAAACAAAATCTAATAATCAAATGGCAACCTCTCTGGACCGATCTCCTCAACATTCTATTCCTCGTTGATCAGATCTGTCACAAAACCCAAGAAACTTTCGTCGATGAACCCGATCCTGGTGTTCTCTTCTACAAGTGGATTATGGAATAGTGCATTGTGCATTGTAAAAAAAAAAAAAAAAAAAAAAAAAAAAAAAATATACAGGGAAAAAAAAAAAAAAAAAAACCCTCTTACGCACAACACTTTCCCCCGCTTACTATTACGTCACTCAAATCCGCTCTCACACGAATAACACTCAATCTCTCTCCAAATCCTCACCAACCAATCATCACTGACCAACGCTATGACTTTCTGACTTCTCATCTCGTAACCCATTCATGCAAAACCGACGGCCTAGCTGAAATTCAATTCGAAATCATGCTAATCTGTCAAATTGATCTTTTTATTTACTTTTATTATTTACAAACAAACCCTTTCCCCTTTTTTTAATTTTACTCCTTATGAGGCTTTAATTTTTAACAACACACCCCCCAAATCCTCATATTCGTATCCAAACATTGCCCGATTAATGGGATCTTGATACAATATTTTAATAAGCGATTATTAATAAACTTCTAATGTTAAGACTTAACCAACCGCGCTTTTATATTATGTCAAGCCCATAATTGTCGATGGTTCTGATGCTTCTCTAAGCCACATTCCGACCCGGACTCTTGAACCCGACCCGGACTCTACCATGGACGTTGAAATGCCGCTGGAGATCGAATTACGATTAAAGAAAGCTAAACTTCTAAAAAGGAAGTTTGTACCCAAGATAACCAATGCCAATAGAAAACGGCCAAAGAAGTAACACCACTTTATTATAAATATCACAACACTACTTCTACATTCAATAACCTGATTACTTATATTTATCACAATCAATCTTTATATCTATCACCATACTTTTATTATATTATCACCATACATATCAACATCATATTATCACATTATTATCACATTCTATATATCCCCCAAACTAGTATAAATAGCTCCTAGCTTTGTATCAAATAAACATTATCTTCTATTTTATATATCTTAAGTATATATCTACTTATTAACTGATTAACCACTGAGAGTTGAATCTTAACCCTATTAAACCTATTACAAGACTGATATTTGGTAGCACCAGAGTCCTAAATGACTAACAATAATTCAAACAACAATGACTACAATGCTGATATGGCTGAACTGATCAAGAGGTTCACTACTGCTATGACTGATAGCAAACAAACAAGAATCAAAGAACCTGAGGTGTACGATGGTACTCGTGATGCTCTTTTGATTGATGGCTGGGTAAGATCCATTGAGAGATTTACCACTTTTAACTCCTGGACCCCTGAACGTAGCTGTTTATATGCTACTACTTTATTGCGTGATCGTGCTGACGCTTGGTTTAGAACAATTGAACTAACTGATGAAGCCCCTACTACTTGGCTAGAACTGAAAAGATTAATTATTGAATTTTTCAGACCTGACAACTCAACAAGAATTGCGCGTGACAAACTTGCTTCTTTAAAACAGACAGGTGATTTGGTCACCTACATTAATGAATTCATGGACATTAAATTGGCTATTCCTACTATGACTGATGAAGAAGGATGCGACAAGTTTATTAGAGGATTAACAAGCAAAATGATGAGATCCCATATTCGTCAATATGATGCTGATACGTTGAAACAAGCCATTCAAGCTGCTCTCGCTTTTGACAGTGCTCAGCAAGAAGAAAATTATCCGTATATTCCCCGCTCATCCCACGTAAAAACTAGGATTGATGACCCTATGGATTTGGATGTTGCCGAAGAAATTAACTATGTTCGAAATGATAGTTACGGACGTGGAAATAACAATGGTTATTCACGTAACAACAATAACAACTTTTCTCGTGGTAACAATGGTAATTACTCTCGAAATAATGGAAACAATTATGGTCGCAACAATGGAAATTACAATTCTCGCAATGGTAACAACAACTCTAATAGTAACACTTCGTGTTATTATTGTCACAAGTCTGGTCACATCAAAAGAAACTGTCGCACTCGTTTGTCTGATATCAAGAAGTTGGATGATCAACACTCCAAGCGGGATTTTCAGTCAATGTAGTTGAAGACCAGGAAGTTCACCTACTTGACATTGATAACAATAACAATTTTCCTGAAAATAAAAACTTGATTGATTTTGACCTTTATTCCACTGATTCCACATTTTATCCTACATTAATGCCAACTAAATACAACAATAATACAGCTAATGTCGACTCTACCAACACTCCTCCACACGTGGTGATTGAAACGCTACCCATTATATATCCCAAATCTTTTATTGATGATTTACAACATCTTTCCGATTTAAATGCTATGGCTACTACTCTTCCACTCTATCCTGTCATGTACAATGGTCAAGTTTTACAAGTTCTCATTGATTCCGGCGCTAGTGAAAACTATGTCTCTCCTCATGTTATCAAATCCCTTGATAATCATCGTCTTATCCCCGTTACTGATCGTCATGTTGAAACTGCTGGTGGTATGGTATCCCAAATCAAGCACAAGGTGGAAATGATTCTCAATTTAAATGGTGTTCAAGACAAGATCACAGCCTTTGTATTCACTACTAAATTTGATTTGATCCTTGGTCGTTCTTGGTTAAAGCAGACCAGACCTTTGCCTGATTGGAACACAGATACCTGGTATTTAAATAATGGACGTGTCAAATTAACACCTTCTACAAACATAAAACGTTACTCACCTACCTCTCTTCCTAATTTAAATTATCTCATCACTCACAAACAAGCAGATCGTATTATTAAAAAAGGCGGTGAAAGCTTCCTTTTTGTTATCAAACCCGTTCACCCAGATACTGCATATTCCCTCGATAAAACCACCTATTGGAATGATTTAGTCAAAGAATTTACTGATGTTTTCAAAGACACTCTACCTGGCCTTCCACCTGATCGTGGTATTCATCATTTGATTGATACTGGTGATGCTCGACCTGTCTCTCGTCCTCCTTACAAAATGAGTCCACTCGAACTTGAAGAATTACAAAAACAATTGACCGAACTTCTGAAATTAGGACTAATCAAACCTAGCTCTTCTCCTTGGGGTGCTGGTGTATTGTTTGTTAGAAAGAAGCCTGATCCTGGATCCAATAAGCCTGGTTCACTTCGCATGTGTGTCGATTATAGATCAGTAAACAAATACACGGTTCGTAACAGTTCAAGCTTACCACGTATTGACGAATGCTTAGACAAGTTGAGTGGCGCGCGTTATTTTACCAGTTTAGATTTACGTAGTGGTTACCATCAAATTCGTATTGCTCCTGAAGATGTTCCTAAAACTGCTTTTAATACTCGTTATGGACAATTCTCATGGCTCGTTTTACCTTTTGGTTTGTGTAATGCTCCCCCGGTTTTTCAAACGTTGATGAATAGAATTCTTGGTGATTACATTGACAAGACTACCATTGTTTATCTCGATGACATTCTGATTTATAGCAAGACATTAGAAGAACACAAGATTCATGTTCGCCAGATTCTGGATGTGTTAAGAAAAGAAAAACTCATAGCCAACTTGAAAAAATGTGAGTTTTGTAAAAAGGAATTAAATTTTGTCGGTTTTAGAATTACAGAGACTGGCATATCCCCAAGCCCTGAAAAAGTACAGGTGGTACAACAATGGCCAAGAATGAAAAATGTGCAAGAAGTACGTCAGTTTATTGGTTTTGCTCAATTCTACAAAAGATTTATCAAGAACTTTGCCTCTATTGCTGCTCCTTTAACAGACCTCACCCGAGGTACAGGTATTAAAACACGACCGATAGTATGGAATAACGATTGTCAAATCAGTTTTGATAGGTTAAAGCAACTATTGTCTTCCAGTCCTGTGTTACAAGTTGTACGCATGGATAAGCCTTTCCGTATTGAAGTCGACGCTTCCGATCGTGGTTGTGGCGCAACCTTACTTCAACCTGATGATGACCCCAATTTGCCCTGGCATCCACTTTGTTTTGAATCTAAGAAATTTGCTGATTCCGAATCCAAACTTCCTGCTCAAGAAAAAGAATTATTAGGCATCTTACATGCGTTACGTACCTGGCGTTGTTATGTTGAAGGCTGTCCCAAAGGTTACACTGTTTACTCTGATCATTTGCCCTTACAGTATTTTCGATCTAAAGAAAATCCACCGAATCGATTAGTAAGATGGATCAATGAATTGGAATTGTACTCACCTGTAATTTTGTATAAACCCGGCAAAGAAAATACCGTTCCTGATATTTTGTCCCGCATGAATTTCGAATCTACCGATGCTGTTAAACCAATGGAACCTGATTATCTATACGTTACTTGGACCCAACTACCTGCTAAACTTCGAAGTGATTGGCCCATGCTATTAATCCCGGAAACACGTGAAAAGGTAAAATCTGCGGAAGTAAAAGCCATACTTGATAAAGAAGAGAAGTATTTTCATGTTACTGCTAATCAAGTATATCGTAAGATTGCTGTAGATGCAAAGACTGGTATAAAACTTGTTCCTTTTTTACCTTTTGCCCAACGTGCCGATACTGTTGCTCGATATCATGATTCTTTTGGTCATGCTGGTTACAAGACTTTGTTAAAAATGTTGATTCCCCGCTTTTGGTGGCCATCTATGCGCTTGGACATTCAACAATGGATCAGTGTTTGCCCCTCTTGTCAAGTAAACAGTCGTAAAGGTCTTGCTCATCATGATGAAATGCACCCTCTGAAAGTACCTACTGCGTTTGACCGTTGGCATCTGGATTTTTTAGATTTACCTACAACTTTGAAAGGTAATCGTTGGCTTTTGGTTGGTGTGGATTACGCCACAAATTGGTGTGTTGCTCGAGCTGTTCCTGTGGCTTCTAAAGAAGTTGTAGCTGATTTTATTTATGAAGAAATTGTCATGAATTTTGGTGTAATGTCGGAGATCTGTACAGACAGAGGCGCTAATTTTACAAGTGGTCTTGTACAAGAGTATATTAAACGGATTGGATCTAAATTCAAGTTGACATCTGCATATCATCCCCGTACTAATGCAAAAGCTGAAAGATTTAACGGTGTAATTAAACAAATGTTGCGAAAGTATACAAATGGTGCTCTTCATCGCTGGGACGATTTTGTTCATGCTGCTCTCTGGGCATGTCGCATACGTTTACATACCACTACTGGATTTAGCCCGTTCTACTTGACATATGGTCGTGAGCCCCGTCTACCTGGTGATGTGTTACATCCCTACATTGATAATGCAACTTTTGCTGATCCTCGTACTGTTGCAGATATTACCTCTCGTGAACTCGCTGATTTAGGTCAACACCGTGCTGCTGCTGAATTTCGGTTAAAGGCTATGGCTGAAAAAGACAAGATTCGTTGGGATGCTGCTATTAAGAAGGTCACTTTTGAACCTGGTGATATGGTTATGCTCACACATGAAGGTCGTTATGGTTTAGAGCCCAAATTTAAAGGTCCTTTTATTGTAGTAGAAGTTTTTCCAGATTTTGGTACGTATAAACTACAAACCCTTGCTGGTGAACCGTTAAAGTCACTTGTTCATGTTGATAGGTTACGTATTGCACGCGGTGATCGCCCTGAAGAACCTTGGTATGATCCCACTTCTGCTCGTCGTGAATACAATACTATCATGAAAGACTTGGATAACACTACTGAACCTCTTAAAGGTGACCATATTGATCCTCTACAACCTGACTTTGTACAAACTTTTGCTCATGATATCACTGTTCCTCCTGTCTCTAATTCTGTCCCTTCTGTTCCTTCTGTTTCTTCTGTTCCTTCTGTTCCTTCTGTTTCTTCTGTTTCTTCTGTTCCTTCTGTCCCTGATTCTGTTCCTGATTCTGTTCCTCTTGTTTCTGATTCTGTTATTCCAACATCGTCAACCGCCATTCCGCAGGAAGACACACTCATGTTGCCTGAATCTCCCAAACTCGCTATTGCAGTTGTTCCAAAAGTTCCTAGTTTACCTCCCTCGCCTATTGTTTCTAATGCTGTCTCGTCTACATCTGCCAGTGTTCAGAGTCGAACACAAGGTTTAAAAGGGGGTAATGTCAAGCCCATAATTGTCGATGGTTCTGATGCTTCTCTAAGCCACATTCCGACCCGGACTCTTGAACCCGACCCGGACTCTACCATGGACGTTGAAATGCCGCTGGAGATCGAATTACGATTAAAGAAAGCTAAACTTCTAAAAAGGAAGTTTGTACCCAAGATAACCAATGCCAATAGAAAACGGCCAAAGAAGTAACACCACTTTATTATAAATATCACAACACTACTTCTACATTCAATAACCTGATTACTTATATTTATCACAATCAATCTTTATATCTATCACCATACTTTTATTATATTATCACCATACATATCAACATCATATTATCACATTATTATCACATTCTATATATCCCCCAAACTAGTATAAATAGCTCCTAGCTTTGTATCAAATAAACATTATCTTCTATTTTATATATCTTAAGTATATATCTACTTATTAACTGATTAACCACTGAGAGTTGAATCTTAACCCTATTAAACCTATTACAAGACTGATAATTAATTTTAGTTTTTGCAATACTAAGTCGTTATATGTAAAACATTTTGGTCACGTGAATATCACGTGTAAGGCTGCTGATTGGTCATGTTGCTCGTTTATTATGTCATATTTCAGGTACGGGTATTGATTTATTGGTGGTGTTTAAGAAACCTTTAATAAAACGTCATAGAGTTAATGCACTTGCAAATCGACCATTATACGATGAGTTATTAATTTTTAAAACGGGAGTAAAACAAAGTTAGTATTAACAGAAACTTAAATGAAGAAAAAAAAATATCCCATTATTGAACAGATAGTGAGGGATATTGGCTAACTGTAAGTGTCATATTAAAAAGATCATGATTGTCAAAAATTACCATAGCAAATGGCAACAATTTCAAATATTATAAATACATTGTGTCTAAAAGTTGATCAGAACTTCACCGTCATACTAACACCCTCGCTAAATTGTGGATTTCAATCCAGGTTTCTCCAAATAAAAAAAAAAAAAAAAAATGTAAGCTCATTTACGTGAATTATAGATTCACAGATTAGAATTACAAGTTTAAATAAAAGCAAATGAAAAATCAATATTTATAATACAAATGGGTGGCGAGGTTTTTTATTTTTTTAAATCTAAAATTATCTTCTATTGCCACCCTTCTTACGTTTACTTGCCTCGAGATTGGGAGCAGATACCTTCACTTTACCCATCATGGTATTGATGGCTTCCATATCAGGCACACTTTTAATCAGTTCCTTTTCACGGGGTGTGGCATCTGAGAGGTTAAAGAAAACGGATTGAGCTTGCTTTACGGCCTTACCACGTTTCAGCGAACCTGGAGTCAACTTGACCTTGTACTTGTATTTCTGAATGGCAGAGTAAGGAGCACAAACAGGGATAGCAAAATGAATGATATCTTCAGGTAAAGGATTAGGTGTGAAAGAATCCAGCACAGAAAGATTGGCCACTTCATCGGCTTCCAACATGGTGATATTTTCTTCCTTTAACATTTGACGGATAGTTTCTGTGTCCTTTTCATCTACACCTTCTTCTACAGCTTGTTGTTTCAGTGTCTCTACTTCCTCTTCCTCCTTTTTCTTTTCCTTTAATTGGGCCTTTTCTTCAGTGCTCTTTTTATAGGCAGCTCTTTCTTTTTCTAAAGCAGCCTTTTCTTCCTTGGCTTTAGCATCACGCTTAGCCTTTTTACCCTTGGGTTGAGGTCCCTTATTTGACTATTTGAAAATGTTAGATATAAAATGAAGGGTTGAGACTTTTTATAACACAAAAAAATTAACTTACGGCTAAAAGTTCCATACGAAGTTGCTTTTCTTCCTCATCTTGATCAGCATATTTATCCTTAATCTTCTTTGCTTTACCCTTGCGTCCACGTGTAGGAACGGGGGGAGCCACCACCTTTGCCTTGGCAGGTTCTTGTTTAGGTTTGGGTTGTTTTTGCTTTTGTTGCTGTTGTTCTTGTTGAGCTTTGATAGCGTCTGTGACTTCGGTAGCGTTTAATTTTTTCATCAATCTACGTTCCTTTGCCGTTATAAATTTCTTGGCAGGTGTATTAGAACCGCTTGTGGGGGTATTTGCAGCAAACTCTTTTTCATCCGAATCTTCTCCATAGTCTTCTAAATTATATTTATCAGCAGTCTTGGGTTGTTGCTCTTTATTGATCGTTAAAGATTCAAGTTGAGTATCAGGGAAAGCATTTTCATCATCTTCATCGCTACTGCTATCATCATCGGAGTCCTCTTCTTCACTTTGTGACTTTTCTTCACCAGGTGTAGAAGTTCCTATTAGAAAAATGAATATTCAATGATCTTAGAATAATAATAATAATAATAAAATCGTTACCTGATGTTGTGTCTGATGCTTCGTTTGTCTCTTCAGTTATAGGTGCACTTTCTTCTTGCTTTTCTGAAGTGGTTGTGGTTGTGGTGGTGTCTTCAATAGCTTGAAGGTAGTCCTGCTTATCTGATTTAGAAGCTTCTTGTGTATCCTGCTCTTCATCTTCTTGATCATTTCCTTTGACGTGATTACCGATACAAGATTCATCCAGTTTAAATACATAACCGAAGCCATAAACAAGTTGAACCGGAGGTAAAAAGTTCTTTTTACCACGAATCATGAAACTACCTGTAGTGAGGTATTCACCAGAAGGAGCAGACTTGGAGACCTGATCCGGATAGACCCAGTAAGCACTGGTAACCATTTTAGCTTCCCAAGCTTTGCTTTGACAGACGGACATGATACCAGCTTGATACAAGGTACTGGGAGGAATAGGTTGACCGTTGGCATTAGGTTTGTTCTTAACAATAACACTAGCGGCACCGTGAAGATCAGCATGAACGTAAGCATCATCCTTGGTAAGATAACGTTTTACTAAGAGCTCGTTTTGTTGCATATCACGACCGGCAATGATGAGATGACCATCGGTAGAGATAAACCATAAGAATTTCTCGAACCAAAAAGGCTTTCTGATCTTATTGATGGTAGCGGTAATTTTAGTTTCTTTCAGATCTTGACGGATTTTACGTTCGGCAGATTTGAGAGCCTTGGAGGAAGCTTCGATTGTCTTTTCATGCTTTTGAGCGGTACTCTTCTTTTTTTCATAGTATTTTCTGGCATTAGCAAAAGCGGTTAAGCCAATTTCTACATCGACCTTGTAGGTTTGTTGTTCCTTAGGTTTAGTATCTTCGTCCTCGCTATCCTCACTTTCGCTATCTTGTTCATCTTCAGGATCGCTATATTAAATGTACATATCTTTTCATTTAGCACCTTACTCTTTTAGTTTTTTTGCTTGTTTTGTAGTAACTTACGTCAAAATTAAAGTCAATTGATTTGTATCCAATTTCAATGTATCAATGATCAAAGCGATTGGATTTTCACGTCTTTTTTCTTCCTTTACCAAATCATTTAAATCTTGCCAATCCATTTGACTAGCGACAGCATTACGAATAATGGTGATGGCAGCATCGACTAATTGAAGATTCAATTCGATCAACTGAGCTTTACGGACATTGGTGATTTGTTGATCCAAAAGGATATTGACTCTCTTTTCCTGTTCTTTACGGACCGATTCTAATTTCTTTAAAGCGGCCTCCTCTTGACGTCTGGTTTTTAATTCGAGTTTTTGAGATTCGATGGCTGAAAAGAACTCATCCACGGCGCTATCAAACGTAGGGAATTCCTTGTATTTACGGTTGGCGAATTGCTTATATAAAAATGGATGGAATTCGTCATAGCTTTTTTTTTTTTTTTGGAAAGTATAAGTTTACTTGTTCTCTCTCCATAAAAAAAGGCAACTTACATTTCGACCTGTTCCTCCTCATTTTCAGTCTTTGGTTTAGAGTCATCATCAAGTAAGATAATGTATCCATTAGGAACTACATTTTTGGTGGATTCAATCAATTCATCACCTTTTGCGAAACCCTCCAAAAGATTGCTCAACATGGGAGAATCTATAATTCCATTTTTTTTTTTTTAGAATCTATCCATGCCTATCTTAATTCTATTTACCTTCAGAAGTATCAAAATCGGTTGCCACCTTCATATTTGGATCTAAATTAGCTTCAAGAATGATATCTTCAATCATAGCAGGACCATACTCTACAATTTTTTTTTTTATATGTCAGTCATTTTTTTTTTTGTTTTGTTTAAAAATTCATTTCTTTGTACGTGTTTGGTACATACCAAATTTAATGTTTAATAATTTCTTTAACGTGTCCTTGGGTCCAGCAGATCTCAAAGCTGTTCTCAATTGATCCACTTGCACTTTTTCAAAATCGTTCAAGACAGATTTGATATTGTAAGTTTCTCCAACCGCTACCTTGTAAGTGTCGGAGGGTTGAACTGCACGTAATACGGCTAAAATTCGATATTCGTGATCTGTCAAAATGACGTTACCCTTAAAATAAGATAAAAAAAAAAATTAGTTTAGAGTGCTACTAGTTTGTCTGCTTAACTTACAGATGAATAGAATTCACAAATAATATGGTAACCAATGCCCATCTCTCCACCAGCAAACTCAAAATCGACAATACGGTCAACACCCAATTGACGAACGTTGGTGACACGACGAGTACGAAGATGTTTACGAAGCTATAAAGATTGACATGAGTGGGTCATTTCAGCAACTGGATGAATGAAGAAAATAAAAACCTTTGCACAGAATGGGGAAGGAGTAATAGACTTGTCTCTACTGAACTGGGTTGTATGGATACGAACACCCGATTCGACTAATACAAGTTCCTTATCATCAGGCTGCAAAAGAAAAAAAAAAGAAAATTTAGTTACTGTTAGAATAATGGTAAGCGTCTTATTTTACCTTTGCAAACTTGAAGAGAAAAGTCTTTGCGTTTACGTCATAAATGTTTTGCAAACGAATACCAATCAATCTAAAGTTAAAGACGTTCAATTAAAAGCTTCCTGAATAAAATGTATATGTGTAGCGTACCTTTCTCGAAGATTGATAACTGTGGCTCGGACGTCTAAAGCGTTGAAACGTTGCTTCATATGAATAATAGAGTAGAAACGCGAAAAAGGATGATGTAAAAATGCACTTTTTTTTTTTTTCCCTTCTTTTAGGCGGGGCATCTATTTTAAGAGAGAGCTAGTGTGACGGTGATTCTGTCCTACTGCTGCGGTTTGCCACTGCACTGCGGCGCATTTATAAAAAGCTTTTTTTTTTGGGTGCATGATGTCAAGTTAGTTTGAATTCTAAATTTTGGTAATACAGATAAAGTGAGGGGGCGGGGTGTGTGCATAATATAAAATCTGTCATTTTGTCGGGATATCAACTTGCTTGCTCATCAGAAGCGTGATGTAGTTATCATGGCAGAAAGTTTAGTCAGTGCTTGCTACAAAAATTGGGAGGAAGTGGGGGGGGGGAGGTGAAATGCTCCCCCACAAGTGTTCGGAATCAGAAAAATCCACACGACTGAAAGTATCCTGGGGTTCTTCTGATGTATTGAGTTCAGAGATTCCTTATTGATATGAATATGGTCGGCGCAAATATTAATTGTAGTCGTCGGGTACTGGCCCTTCACAATTACCCCAAAACTGGATTGGAAACTCAGACGCGTCTAGGAAAGAATGTTGAGATATTCCATTTCGGCTATGACAGATAGTTGGTAATAGATGTCATAAAGTAGGCAAAATAATCAAAAAGTTAAATGAAAAGGTTTGTTATAAACAACAGAAACCTAAAACGAAGAAAATGGTATACAATGCCCGGTATATCTTTTCCCCATTTTATATCCAACAAAAAAATACACACGCTATGGATGGACGTAACTTTCAAATTACTTTATTTTCCCCAGAGAGATCTTTCTGGCCAATCAACATACTTTATTAGTAACTTCATTTCCCACTTTTGCAAGAAAATAAAATCGTATACTTATGTGTATATATATATGTATCTGTGCCCCATCTATTTTTATCCGTTGTTTATTATTATCACCTCTTCTTTTACTTATTTTCAATATGACTATTTTCACATCACCCAAGCAGCCTGTCGCAATCCCAGATACTGATATCTACTCATTTGTGTTTAGCCCCAACGTATTTAATACGACACGCCCTCAAGATAGACCTTTGTTAATTGATGGTTTGACAGGTGACTCATTATCTTTTACAGAATCTAAAGATTTAACTGCTCGTATCGCGAATGGCTGGAAAGAAAATGTCGGATTAAAAAAGGGAGACGTTGTTGCAGTCTTTGCTCCCAACCAGTATGACCATGCAATTTTGTATTTTTCATTATTAGCTGCTCAATGTACTGTCAGTCCTGGGTATGAAATAGTGTACAAAAAAAAAAAAAAAAAAAAAAAAACGCAGTAATTGATGAATATATTTTTGGTTGTGTATAGTAACCCCAGTTATACTGAAGATGAATTCAATCACCAAGTCCAAAAGTCAGGGGCAAAGGCTATTGTTACTGTGCCCTCTTTACTCCCAGTCTTAAAAAGAATTGCTAAAAAGAACAAGATTCCCCAAGATATGATCTTTTTATTCGGTAACGAATCTTTTGACGGTATTCGAACATTCAAATCAATTGCCTCAAATCACAGTGATATCAGATTACCAATCCAAGAAATCCAAGCGGCGGATGATCTTGCCTTTATTTGTTTCTCAAGCGGTACAACGGGTGTGGCAAAGGGGGTCATGTTAACACATCGAAACTTTGTTGCTCAAATGGTCATGGTGACGGATTTCGAAGGAACCGATTCCAATCAAAAGGAAGATATCATCATTGGATTTCTGCCGTTTTTCCATATCTTTGGCCTGACTACGTTGGTCTTTCGGGCATTCTACTCCAATACCCCCGTTGTTGTTATACCTAAATATGATTTGGAATTGGTTTGCCAACTGATCGAAAAGTATAAAATCACAATTGGTCCGATTGTTCCACCAGTTGCTGTTCATTTTGCAAAAAATGATATTGTCTTGAAATATGACCTATCCTCTCTTCGCATCATCAGTAGTGGTGCTGCTCCTCTTGGTGTTGAGCATATTGATGCGCTTCAACTACGTATCCAAGCTCCCGTAAGACAAGGTTATGGCATGACAGAAACAACAGCAGGCTGCATTTATCAAAAAGTTGGTGTTAGTCCCCCAGGCTCCACCGGAGTTCTAATTTCCAACATGAAATGTAAAATTGTAAACGAACAGGGAGAGGGTACGTATTTTGACGTATTGATATAATGTATGGCTCATGTAACTTAATTTTATTTTATTGTGTCTAGAACTTGGAGCAGATCAGGCCGGCGAAGTTCTGTTGAAAGGTCCTGTTATCATGAAGGGATATTTGAATGACGAGAAAGCAAACAAAGAAACATTCACAAGAGACGGTTGGATGCGTACAGGCGATGTTGCAAAATATGACTCCAAAACAGGCGAGTTTTTTATAGTGGATCGTTTAAAAGAGCTTATTAAGTACAAAGGATACCAAGTAGCACCCGCAGGTAATTTGTTATTACTGTCAAAGCAGTTATTGTAGATAAAATGGTAGCTAACTTATTGCCTATAACCTATTTAGAGCTAGAAGCATTACTTATGAGTCACACAAGTATTGCAGACTGCTGTGTTGTGGGTGTATATGATTCATCTCAAGCAACAGAAATTCCCAGAGCCTATGTTGTGCTTCAACCCAACATAAAGAACAATAAAATAACAACAGACATGATTTCTAAATTTGTAGAGGATAATGTGACCAATTACAAGAAACTTCGAGGTGGTGTTCGTGTCATTGATAAAGTGCCTAAAAGTGCCAGTGGTAAAATTTTAAGAAGAGAAGTGAAGGAATGGATACGACAAGAGCAAATTTCAGAAACTTCCAGAGCTCGTCTCTAATGTGCGTCTTACGTAGACTTGGAACCCCTTTCACACCCTTTCTGCCATTGTATAAATAAAATATAAGACCGGACAAATATGACATCTAGACTCATATTTAAAAATTATTGTTCAGAATTATGTCACTTATGTGTAGTATCAACCCGCAACCTGTAGCCTGTGATATTTATGGTAGCGAAAAATAACAAGTAAGCATTGATGTCATGTACGTCACTTTTCCTGATTTCTTTTTCCATAAAGATTATTCTTTTTCTCTTATATTAATAACGAACCAGCTAATGGCAAGGCCTCCTTCATTATATACAATTAGGTTTCATGAAGTAATTCTTTCATGTTCCTGGCTGATTCTTTACTTTAATATAAAATAAACGCCGTTTAAAAAAACCAATAACAATTCATAATTAGTCAGTAATGCGTAACCCTAATGGTAACGCGTAGCAGCTTCCTGCTGTTATTTCGAATTTTTATGTTTAACAAAATTTACTCGAAATAAATAGAAGATATACAGCTAAGTCGTTTCATAAACAAGCAACCGTTTTTTTCTTAAGAAATTGGCTCACATAGCCCACACTGAAAAATTTCGCTTAAGAAGTTTAAAAAGGAACTAATAAAGGATATATTTAATAGGTCCTCTCAAGTTGAATGATTCATTTAACAGTCAATGCAAACTATCGCGGGAAGACACTCCGCATATTCTTGTCCAACGCAGGTCCCAAATTCCTTTTCAAGGGAGACTCCTACACCAACAATACGACCAAAGACATCTAAACTTTTTCTTAGTCGTATTGAGATTTCCTCTCCGTCGTCTAAGGCTGTCGTAAGCAGAATACGCAAATTAACTTGAAATAACCTTCCGTGTTCCGTAGCATGCTTTCGTTTTTTCAAAAGTTGAACTTCAATATTCTTACGATTACCTTCCGAGTGAAAAGCAACACCCCCATTGAAAAAAAAATCTCGTTGGGTTTTAGCGCGAGATGTAACGTGGGGCATAATGGTACCCTCGGTACGACGGACCCGAAAGACGATTTGAAGGTAGTGAGACCATCTTCATTGACGGTATTACTGTCTTCATTGTAGATTATCGAAGTTTTGGTTGTTGCGGCAATACGGGACCACAGTGGGCGTGAAGGACTGAAGCCCAAATTTGGGTTCTTTGATTATTTATCAGAAAGAAGGTGCTCTCAAGATCGGACACCGAAGAAAAGCTGTTCACTCCTAAAAAAAGGGTCGATCAGCTTTTCGAATTTTACCTTGAGAGTACTCAAAGTTATGATACAGTGCTTTCTCTGACCGGCCGGCCTCTGCTTACTATAGTGCGTTAATTTAATTGGTGAATTTGCTCTCAGCATCATCACAATAATTTTATGACTAAAAAAAAAAAAAGAAAAAGAAAGAAGGCCTGAACAGTTTACCCTTATTCTTTTGTTGTCAGCAGAAATAAAAAAAGTAGGGAAAATCGTATTTCCGCCACGTTGCCTCGGTCAATATTTATGCACACTTTGAGCTGGTGTCAAAAAAAAAAAGTACTCTTTCTCTTTTTTCTTTTTTTATATATATTTTGGTGATTTATATTTAAAATGGCCAAAGACAGCACAGAAATGGATGATATGGATATATCTATAAACCAAAGAAACACCGATAGAGTCTCATGGAATTCATTTACATCTGAGGATTCCAACGCACAAACAACTTTGTATAGTCCTACTCAATTTAATCACACCATCAATAATAGTGCAGATCCTAAAAACCAGCTTTTACAAAATAATACGTATTCTAATTCAAGAGCACCTTCAATAACATCCCGTAAACATACATTATTACCTTTATCTTCTGATCAACCAAATGAAGAAGTATTGGAAGAATTGCCTACTTCATCCTCATCCAGCGCTCCACCACCACCAGCAACACCTCAAACCCCTTTTGAGACACCAGCAGTAGCAAGGCCAAGTATTTTCTCTAGATTTATGGCATCATTACCCGTGTTTGCACAAATGCGAAAGACTATCAAGGCCGCAGTCGCATTGTTGATTGGCACAGTATTTATATTCGAGTCTAAAACAAGAGCTGCTTCTGGTAGTTCGATGTTACTTGTTCCGATCGTAGTGATCTTCTATTTCCCTGTTAGAACAATAGGTATATGATTATAAATCAACTATTTTTATAAGTATATATCCTAATCTGGTTATTTATGATCTAGGTATTCAAACGGAGGTTCGAAATATAAATATGCTATATCAGCGATTAAAATGCTAAACCTTTTTTTTTTTCAGGCTGTACTTCTTGGTACATTAGGTGGTTTTTTGGCTGCTTTATGGAGTCTACTAGGTACATACCTTGCGAGTTTAGCAAGAGATCATACCAACCCAAACCCCATACAGATTAGGGCCTCTGTGGTTTTAGCTGTGTTTCTATTTCTTGGTACTTTTGTTCTCAATCTTATCCGAATGAAGATACATAAAGGTAAATATCAACTATCGTTTTCATCTTGAATCGATACTAACCTTTTTACTAGCTAATTTTGCGGCTGTTATTGCCTGTATTGTTTTATCCGTAAGTCAAAACTTGCAATTTAGTCGATCTTATATTTAACTAACCATTGTATTAGTTCACCATGACGTACGGTGCCGCGTCTGCGCCATTTGTCCCGGAGATCACGGTAAGACCCCATATTTTTTTTTTCATGAAGCGCATGTCTTAATATAGTATATTTTCTCTTTGGGAATTATTTAGTGGTTATTTTTACGACCCATTGCTCTTGCAGGTGCGATATCACTGCTTGTAGATTACTTACTTTGGCCAGATGATAGTGTAAACAATTTTCTGGGTATCCTTCGAAAGACATTGGGGGGATATAATTTGTTTTTTAAGGAGCATTCCGATGCATTTCTTTCACTTTCAGCTGATAATAACGGTGCAAGTTTGCCCAACTTAAATGCCCGTCTTCAAAATGGTGTACTTTTAATGATTGATTGTAAACGAGCTGTGAAACGAGAGATTATCTATTCGAGAATTTCGGATAAGGATTGTAGTGCCTTATCAAGCGTTGTTAAGAATATGCGTATCTCACTTCATGGGGTTGGACTCAGTTTAATCATCAAGAACAATTACCTGAATTCGGATACCAAAAACATGTATTTCAAGAATTTCAAAATCCCTAGTATTCTTGAGGCCTTTTCATCCACTGTAGAGAGCATTCAGCCCATTTGTAGCGAGCTGACCGACATTTGCTTCAAAGCAACAAACCAAGGATCCGGTAGAATTGGAAACCTCCATTATCATGCTCGTACAACCTTAAACAGTATTTTATGGCCATTCCCTCGACTCTGGGTATCAAAAACCGGGGCGGAAACTCAGCCCGCTTTACATGAAAGAATTACATCGCAGCAGATCCAACAAGTGCTAGATCGCTTTGAGATCATTTCGAAGAGTGATAAAGCGTTTTTCAAATTTTTGGAATTGAATCCTGCAGATATTCCTCGCAATGGCCCTCTTTACCTGATATTTTTATACATTCACAACCTTAAGGAACATGCAAGTAATACAGTAAAGCTTTTGGAATTGATCGAAAGCCTGGAAACAAAGCGTACCCACAGTAGATTTTGGTTTCCTCACCAAACGCTCAAGAAATGGCTATTCTCTCAAGCCGAGGTCGGAGCAGCTGTAGGTGCGGATATCGAAGATTACTCAAATGGTGGTGGAAATGATCTGGCTCGTATCTCAACTCGACAGGATGGCAGAGGAGATAATGCTGATAATGAAGGGGATATATTTCAATTGAAAACCTCTGATGGAAAGCCGAGTCGAAATCAAGCCGATCCCGATGTGTCTGCTCCGGTTACAAGATTGCAAAAATTCTTCAATTACCTCTATATTTTCGGTGCATGGTTAACTGATACTGATACATTTTTTGCTTTCAAAACATCAGTAGGTGTTGTTTTATTAGCTATTCCTGCTTGGAGATCTCAAGATGCACTATGGTACATGAACTGGAGAGGTCAGTGGACGATGATCACATTAGTACTTTGGATGTTTCCCATGACAGGTGCTTTTCTATTTGGGTAAGTCTTTCTTTTTTCTAAAAAAGTAAAAGAATTAACTTTTTTTTTTTAGATTAATTGATAGAGTTGCAGGATCTATCGTGGGATGTATCGCGGGTATTGTTATCTGGGAAATCTGCCAAGGAAATCCATACGGCATGACATTTGTATTTTTTATTTTTTTCCTGCCAATGTACCATGTGTTTTTCTTTGTACCAAAGTACAGAGTGGGTGCGTTGATGACCAAAATTACGGCTCTCCTTGTTGTTTCCTACGAGTATACATATACTGTGGATGGATCCACCTCCTATGATAAAGTATGGACTGTAGCTGGAAAGCGTTTAGTCATGGTCCTGGTGGGTATCATCGCTTCTGGTATTTTAATTGCTATTCCTTTCCCTCCTACCAGCCGAGTTGAGCTTCGAAAGAATGTTGCACATACAATTCGTGATATTGGAAAGGCATTTGGCATTCTTTGCGCAAGTGCAATTGCACCTCTCGGACAAAGGGCACACCCGGTTGTAGTGAAAGCGTTTGGGAAATTAGCGTTGGAGCTTCGACGTCAAGTTGCAGAAGAACGTATTTTATTGCATCATGCTAGTTATGAGCCACCACTTCGCGGATACTTTCCTGCTGCAAGTTACGCGGTACTCGTAGAGAAAATGGATAATATGTCTGATTTGGTGATTAATATGGTAAATATATATAAGTACTTGTTGATTTTAGCTGTTTTTAATTTCTTTAAAAAAAAATCAGGGTTCATCATTACATCAAGTCCGTCCTGAATGGAGAAGAAATATTGGTTCTATTCTTATGAAAGAAAGAAAAGAATATGTAAGTAGTGAATTCTACCCGGGAAATTAAAATCGACAGATGCTAATATTAGAATAGCTTTCATCGATTTTGACAATTTTAAAACTCTTATCATCAACACTGTCCGCCAAAACATCATTGCCTCCTTACATGATGTCGCCTATCGAATCCAGACAGCGTTTTGTGAATCTTTTGGAAAAAAAAATCATGATCGAACCCAAAGATTTAGCTGACCCTTCGTTCCCAAGTTACAGTGCTTATCTTATGAACAGTCTTGTGTTTGTAGACGAACTCCAAGTATTGTTAAATTCGATCGAGGAGCTTGTCGGCGTTGAGAACCCTGAAGAATGGCTTATGGCCCAAGCGTAGTGTCACCCTTATTCATTAATTTATTTATAATATATCATCATCTAATATCTTGTTTTATAAAATAAAATCTTCATCAAACTGTTATTGTAATCGCAGTAATTTTTTTTTTAGAATGGCTTGGTTTTTAGTCAAGCATACAGTTAAAAAAACGGATCTTTAGGCGTTCTTCAGATTGCCAATCCGGACCTACGGCCTCTAGCCTCACTTGATTTATGTAACGTCACTTTTCCCATCTATTGCATTGTGTTAACTCAGCTCTCAGAAGCTTGTGTTTCAGGATGTGATTTCTATAAAGCACACTCCTTTTTTTATCGTAGATCTTATTAAAGAATTAATTTAATACAAAGGTAAAAAAAAAAAAGCAGGTTTTTCGGTAAGTTTTCTTATCTTGTTCTTTTCAAAAGAAGCTGTCACTCGGGTTATTTGATATTGGCTGATATCGCTCGTCATTGCTTATTGTGCAGTAATTGGCATCTATGACAGCCCTCAAGCAACCGATTTACCTCGTGCCTACATGAGTTTACAAGGAAAAATTCAACTGTCAAAAGAGGTGGGCAAACAGATTATGCAATCTGTTACAGATCAAGTGGTGCCATATGAACAAATTCATAGTATTCGATTTATTGATGCTATCCTAAAAAGTCCTGCCGATAAAATTCTTCGAAGGGTACTTCGTGATACAGCTCTTTCCCAAGACTATTGTTTTTTTAATACGCTTTTTTTATTTTATTTTTTATATGTGTGTATATAATTCTACCAAGCTATGCAATGTTTTTGTTTTGAATAAATGTACAAATTCCAGAGGATTCGGAAAAACAGTTCTTTTACTCTTCCTCTTCATCATCGTCCTCCTCTAATAAGGCCTTCTCATCCTCATCACCCGAATCTTCAGCCATAGCCTTCATTTCCATTTCATGAGCGGCAAGGGCTTCCTTGGCCTTAGTCCTTAAGACCTTGGTAGAACCTTCTTTGGCCAACACGGTGAAAGGTCTGCTGAGTTCTTCCATAGGTACATCCAAATCATCTTCATCTTCCAATCTGGCACGAACATCATCCAAAACCTTTTCTAATTCCTCAAAATATAATTCAATGATATGGTATCTAATGGCATCAGGATTCTTTCTATCTGTAGGACTATGAAAACAAAGGGAGAGGGTTAGCATATATGCATATTGTGATTTGCTGCTTTTAATTTTCTACCTCAAAGGACCTTCAAGTAACATATCAGTATAGGCTTCAAGGTAGACAGTATCCCATGATTCTCTAGCCAAGAATTGGAAAGAAAAGTAAATGACACGACGTAAAAGCAAATAATATTTATCGAGTCTTAATCAAATAAGGTTAGTTACAGACTGTCACTTTTTTATACATGTGTATATGTGTACCTAATTCTATCCAAACCGTGCCATTCTTGACAATGAACCTTCCAGAATGTCTTTAAAAAGGGAATGGCGTTAGCGGCAGGCATTTCCATGACAAGGGCACCGAGATCGTTGGCTAAAGTTTGTTGGATCAATGGTTTATCTGACATCCAGAAACCTATTTTTTTTTTTTTTTTTTTTTTTTTTGGTAAATGGTTAATGGTTGTGTCTTAGTGCTTTTGTCATTTACGTTATCATATTTACAATAGAAGAGACCCTTCCAAAGCTTATAAAGGTCCATTTCGGACATGCTGGAACCAGCAGACAAAAACTTGCGAAGAGAACGGATAGCTTTATCACGAGTCTTTTTTTCTATGTGTAGAGTCAGTAAACCAAAATATAAGGTCTATTATAAGCTTGTGTTCGAATTACCATTGGCAGCTAATTGCTTTCCAAGAGGGAGATAGGTTTGTTCAATACTAGCTTCAACCATGGTGTGTGTATGTGTGTTAAGAATAAAGCAAATATTCTAAATTTTTTTGAGGGATAGAATTATTATCTCTCCCTCACACTCAGAGCCATAAGCCACCTTTCGTATCCAAGTATTTGCAGTCAACTCATGTGCAGTGCAGAATAACTGACCAATAGAAAGAAAGGGGACCTGCTTGCCCCGGTTACTTCAAAAGATGGGTGGAGGGGTTGAGAGATATTTCTTTTTTTTGTTATAACCGTATTGTAGAATGTTTGGTGCTTTCAGACCCTCTGCCATTGCCCAAGGTGGCTTACTTTGGTACAGATGCATATACACGCACATGCACACACAAAAAGAGAGAGAAAGATCTGATTATTAATTAAAAAACTATAGGAAAAATCCTTTCCGCATGTCAAACACCAGAAAAGCCAATGTGCGTAAGAGACTTAGAGCCGTTGATAGTGTTATTGCAGCAGTTGCCGAATCCGGCGTAAAGTGTAAAGCCTTGGATGAAGCTCTTGCTCTTCCCAAGGAATCCGAAATGCTTGCCAGAGAGAAATACACAGTTTTCAGTCGTGCTGCAGCAGGTTATCGTAAATCAATTCACAAGGTGCCAAAGTTCACCAAATTAACCAACAGAACTAGTCCTCCTGGTTTCTAAGGAAGATAGAAAAAAAAAAGAAAGAAATGTTTGTAAATACTTGTGGAAAATAAAAAAAAGGAGATTTTTTTATTTTTACTTTCTATGATTATTATTCTTTTTATGCTGTTGCTTATTTTTTACATGTTTATCATTGATATAACCACATTCATCTAGTGCTTTACGTGCAACATTGTTAATATCCTTGAATCTATCCGGACCTAAATGAATACCACCAAACCATCTCGTCACAACCACAACCACATTTTCTACCTCTAATATCTGCATCAAATGGGACAAACGACCGCCAGCAGCCGATTCACCATCATCATCGTTATCTTGAAGTACTTTCCCATCTGGCATGGTAATACGATAAGCCAATATATTGTGAGTTGCTTTTGCAATCTTTTTGTTTTGCAACAGGTGGGCAACCACAACCTTGACTTCGTGTACGTTATGTACCTGAGCTATATGAGCAATAAAGGACGATTTGCGATCTAGCAGAGGTTCACTTGAGAATATCTTGGGTGGGCTTTCGTGATGATATGCATTAGGGCCCATCAGAGAGCGCACAGTGGGCCTATCATGCGCTTCATCTTCCTCATTATCATCCACCTATAATTATTATTTCTTTAGCTTTTTTTTTTTTTTTTGCATTCTATGTTTCATATATAGTAATCATAATAATAACCTCGGGTATAAGGTCTGATTGTGGAGGATCATAATCGTGGTCTTGCAAGTCCAAATTCTCTATGGGTGGTATCGTGAGCTTATCATTATTGTTGACAGGTTCCTCGTCGCTGACAGGCTTCACGTGCTCTTCCAGATAATCGGTCAGCCAACTGATCCATTCGTACAGCACTACTTCGGTGGGTTGAAAGAGAGACTGAAATCCAGCATCGATAGCGTCCATCATGTCATTGTCTATCTTTTTGGTGCCACAGTAAATGGACGAAATTTCGTAAATGGGCATATCCTGGTTAGGGTAGGTAGGGGGTAGAAAGAACCGCAGTACCAGCTTTCGAGGCGAACGGAGATCAACTTGGCCTTCATCGAGATTCAGGGTATACATGAAGGCGTCTGGTGAACTCGCATCCCTTTTGAACGAGTCTGGAAAGATGCATTCCAACGCTGTTATTTCGTCCTCTTGTAGCTGTCTATTTTCTTCTTCTTGTTCCTTGTTCATTTTAGTAAAATAAAAAAGTAAACAAAAAAGAAACAGTAAACGGAAAAAAAAGTGACTTTTTATTTTTTTATTGTTTTAAAAAACTGTACAAAATGATTTATATTGAAAAGGTGTGTGTGTTAATTTACAAAAGGGTGTGTGTGTGTGTGTGTGTGTGTGTGTGTGTGTGTGTGTAAATGTGATATTTAGTTTTCACTTTTGATTTTTTTTGGAGTATCAGGATAATCTGCAGCAGCAATGGACTGGTGAATTGACCTTTTTCTAAAAGAGCTATGCGATGAGACAAAATGGTTAGGAGATAATTTGGTAAATAGGATGGAATTGATTCCGTACCTTTCGCTTGTTCTGATTCCGCTTTCTCTGAAGGGTGAAGTCGGCATCATAAAAGCGTTTGCAGAGTTGGGACCAGCGTGATGGATCGGGCTCATGATGAAATTTGATTGGTAAAACTCGGGGTAGAATGTAGAGGGGGAAGGCAGATTCTGTACAAATTGAGAAGGTAAAGCAGAGGGCGGAGGCAAACTAGAATAAGGATACTATTTGATATAATTGCTTTTAGTGTCTTTTCTACCACACAAACCCCTTATTATAAACTTACATTATTATGACTAGTTGGGTCTTGCTTTTCTGCTGGCACCTCCCTCTCCTTCTCCTCCTTCTGTGTGGGTATAGTCACCCTTAATTTCGGCCTTTTATCGGGTGTTCCAGGCTCTGACCTTGGCGACTGGTCTGGTGAAATCTCGTGTTCAATGGTTACAGGGGAAGAATTTGGAGAATGGTAGAGTGCAGGTGTGTGTTGGTAATAGTGTTCCCGCATCATGGCATACTGCCTTTGCTGAATATGTTGTTGTTGCTGATGATGAATTTGTTGTTGTTGCTGTTGCTGCTGCTGCTGCTGTTGTTGTTGTTGTTGATGGATATGTTGCTGAATATGATGATGTTGTTGTTGTTGTTGCTGTAGCATGTACATATGTTGATTATGTTGATATAAATCATATGATGGTTGGCCACTGACATTGTGCATCATCAATGGTTGGTTCACTGTGTAACCTCCATTGGGAGTATATGAAAATGACATGCCGGTCTGAGTCGGGACCATTTGCGTAGCAGTGGTAGTAGTAGTTGTTGTATTGGATGTAGGCATGACGATATGTTGTCCCTCTTCCGTATCAGAATAGAGTACATCATCATCTGCCTTTTCTCCATGCTCAACAAAGTCTCCGTTGGTTTTGATTTCTCTTGGTAAGTCATTCTAAATAAATTCAATATTAATCGAATGATGTTTTAAACAGCAAGAAAGAGTTACCTCTTTAAACCTGGTCAGTAGAGTGTTCATATCAGAGCTAGAATACTGAATTAACTTGTTGTTGGAAGGCATAATGACCAATGCCACTTCACAGTTACATAGCACACTGAGTTCATACGCCTTCTTCATTAACCCGTGCTTTCTCTTTAAAAATGTAACCTGTCGGTTACGATCATCTTTAATATGCTCTATTTGGATCTTTTTACGCCCCATAACTGTGATAAGGAGTGTAAGTTTTTTTCGATGCTTTTTATAAAAAATTTATATAAAAATAATTATTTACCTTCTATATTTAACAAAAGGTAGAAGGAGAGAGAGAAAAAAAAAAAAAAAAAAAAAAAAAAAAAGAAGAAAAAAAAACCTGAGTTAATTATAAAAAGACTCTTCTATTATATATGAAAAAAGAAAGCGGACCTATTAATAGATTATTAAATCAACGCCCATAATCCTTTTTTCCAGGTTCCTTTTTTTTTATGTATATTATTTGCATGTTGTTATTAAATTGTGACCACAACCGATCATTAGATTTGTTGCCCGATCTATTAAGATACATCATAACATAGCCCCCAAATTGTTGTCAATTCACTACACACACAAAAACAATAAAAAACAAAGACAACTCCGAAGACAGGGTCGTTTCAAAGCCACTGTCAGTTACTTGAAACATAACCATTAAAAAATTTTGTGTTTATCTAGAGACAGGCACATTTACCCGTGGACCACCTAGTTCATGCTGCGTTTTACCATCTACATAGCGTTGTGTCAAAAATACATCGGAATGGCCTGTGCACTCCATCGTAATTTCTTGATATGGATAATTAAATTTAATTGCCCAAGTCACACTCGCATCATCCTGTTTAATCTCTTGTTGAATCCAATCCAGTACCTCATTAGCGAAATTCAAACAAACCGATGGATTCTACAATTTATGCAATGAGTATATACAAAAGAAGTTAAGGTACACCTACTTACCCAGGTGTTGGGTTTCTCGCGCACTTGACGCGGTATTTCCAACGTCTTGTACTGTACGACGTCTACTATCTGTCCATCATCATCTCTAAAGCCACAGATGACTCTAGGCACTCCCACAAGAAAGGACTGGGCCCAAAACTTTAACAACTTATATCGGTCAAACGAATACTGGTTTCGGTCGGTTTGGATAACCCTTGAAGTTTTCAGCTCAATGTAATTACTTGGTTGTGCCAACGGGTCCGTTGGTTTCACGTCTCGACAACAATCCACTTCTGCTCCCATCAGAATCGAATTCTTGCCCAATCTTGTTTTAACCACGATACAGTATTGAATATTTGTATTCGCACTATCGACAAGCCGCTGCTGTAATTCCGGATCGCCTTTCGTGACTTGATGAGGTGCTTTGGATAGCGTCGAAAGCGTCTCGAATCGATATCCCCAATAGCTCATTAACCGTTGTCGATCGGACGCTTTGTCTTCTTCCTGTCTTTTCTCCGCTGTGGTTTGCTCTTCAATATAAATCGATCCCTAAAGTTATATAATAAGACTCTGAAGAAAATACACTTGTACACAAATATATAAATTTACATTGTATCTTGTAGCGCGAAGTTCCCATCCTTCCTTTCTAGAATAAGGTGTACACAGAAGCTTGGTCATAATACCACGCCAAGTAATCTACCATAATAATAATAAAAATCAATTTAAACTGGAAGGGGGGTGCAATATGGTTTAGACTTTACAAAATCGGCAGTGGTTTTTTCCTTGTCTTCGGTTTGGTTTCGAACATGGGTAAGTGCATCCAATAACGTATCTAAATGTTCTGAAATGGTGTCATTGCGTTGCACCATGTCTTTGTAGCCATGGTTCAAATCCTTGCCGGTAGGTGGGTAGTAGTATTTCTAAACGAACTGTTAATCATAAACAAAATGAGTTGTCAGAACAAAAAAAAAAGAGGAGGGCTACCATTTCTCGATTATCAAACCACACACGACGTTCACCATCTATGCTGTACGATGTCACTTCCTCAGGTTGTTTATATACCGGAAACGAGCCTTCATAATCTTGGGTTCTCTTCAATCGAAACGCTTTGCTGGCCATACTTTTGACTTTTTTATCCACATCCAGTCTTTTATATCCTTCTTCCAAAGCTCTTTTCGACATGTTCTACAGAAAGAAAAACACGCGAAACAACCATTATTTTTAACATCAAGCGGACATTAAATTAATTTTATTTTTGTTTTGTTTTTTTTTAGGCGGTGGTCGGACAGAGACGATATTTCAAATGTTCACTAATGACAGAAGAGGAAATGGGCATTTTAAAGGCTGAATCAGACGAATTTGTCAAGGAAGAGTAATTTGGATATTTCATCATATATTCATCCAATCCGGGTAAATCGGGCTCAAATGATTGGACAATGCGAATGATGACCACACCAGGTTCTAATATAACATAAAAAAGTTACAAAAAAGAAAAGCTTTAAACAGCTCAGTTGGGTTACATACCTGTCCAGGGAGACAATACAAGTTCAATATCAGTCGATAATTTATAACAGTAAGGTGTAGTTTGTTTATAACTTCCGGGTGCGGGCCAAAATATATATGAGGATTGGTCCGGTAAAATGAACTAAGCAAAAAAAAACATAGTTTAGTGCATGAATTGTTTTTAAAGAGGGGGGCAGAAAATCTTACTTCAACTGCTAATGCATTGGTATCGCACGAATTAAAAATATCCACTTCGATATGAATCTTGACTGGGAATTGAAACGTAAATTTGTAAGGCTTATCAGGATTAGGTAAAGGCTGAGTAATCGCTGCAGTAGTGCGTTTGACGGGGTTATTTAAGCAAATATCCAATGGCAAAAAGCTCTATGAATTTTTTTTGTGAGCGAATAATATAAACTTCCCACACCCGATATCTTACCGTGATGAACGAATGAAGTAGCGACATTTTACTCGTGGTGGGTGATTCGCTAGCTGATGCTAAATTTTTTTTCAAATTAATCAAGACCTCGTTGGCATTATCATCTTGACCGAAATCTTTTTGAATCAAAACTACTCTCTGATGGAATGCAAGCAGCATATTCTTGATGCTGAATGAAGTGTTGTTAGATCTACACATTAAAAAAAAAGGTGAGTTATTATCATATAATCCCTCCACACTTTAGTTATTTTACATTGGCATTTGCTTCAATACGCCAAACATCCAGATCATATTGGCCATAATTCGAATATACATGGCAGCATGCAACGTTTCTTTAGATAATCCTAAAAAGGTATGTTGCATAGTATATGAATTTCGTAACAATGAAGAGGCTGTCATCTGTGCAGTAGATGCATACGTTGGTGATGAATGACTTTGTTTGATCTTGATGACGGATTCGTAGCACTTTAAATAAAGCTGAGCTAATTCGGATTTACCCGCTAGCACGGGTTTCAGACTGGTAATGTACTTGAAATTACGTACGGCTACATCCAGTGTTAATAAGGCTGTGTTTAATTCGTTATGTTCTACTTGGGTTCGGATCACTTGCAGCATGTCTGTCGTTGCTGCCATGTAGCTGTCTGCATCTGCTGCAACTAATTTTTTGGCTGATGCTAATATACATGTAAGTTCTTTATGCTCTTTTTACTGTCATTTTTTTGTGCTTCACTTTACAGCTAAATGTCATGGGTAAACAATCAACATCGCCTTCTAGTTTAATATCTGCATATTTGTAAAGTTTCTATTTTATAAAAGCTACGCGTGAGAATTACTGTGGGTTTGGAATAGTATCAAATTCTTACTCGTAAATCCGGTATGCAATCTGGATATTTGCTCTTGAAATAAGCAAAATGTCGAAAAATGTATTTTGGTAAACTGTTAAGCATCTTAGGATTTGTCACGCATGCATTTACAATCAGAATAACATAGGCAGTATCTAACCAAAGAAAAAAAAAGGAAAAAAATTTAGGGGAGGATCAACAAACATAAGCAATTAGATAAATTTACATAGTTGGTCTTCGACATTGGCTTCTTTAGGTAGATACCGTTTATCAAGTTTCAATAAAGTAGGTACCAAATCTTCGATATAATCCTCGTGTCTTTTTCCGATGTGACGAATGCATGAATAAATCGACAAAATGTCCATGGGATATCGCTTCATGTTTGCATCCAATGCATTTAACAAGGTGTTCAACGAAACAGGATTTGTTAATCGTACAACACTAAATGTGAAATATTAAAAAAAGTGGCGGGGTAATGGCCATGGTAATGCTTACGTAAACAAATCATGCGTAGCCTGTCTTGCTAAAGGGTCACTATCTTCTAAAGCACCCACAGCAATTTCGAGTTGTTCTTCGTCGAATTCAAGTGTACATCGAGTACCAATTTTACGTAAACTTTGAATGGCATTCAATCGAATCTTATCAATGTCATCATTAAACATATCTTTTTTTTTTCTTTTTCAGTAAGCCTTTTTATAATGGATGATGTTGGAGCACTTACCCACAAGAAATTCGACTGCTTTTTTTGTAAGTTCTTCATTGTACATACTCAACTCACAAATTGAATCTTGAAAGGGATGGGGTTAGTAGAAACACAAGACAAAAAAAACAAAAAGTTTACCAATGGAAGCATTTCTAACTTCTTGGAACTCATCTTCCAAACCATGAATAAACGAACCACAAGCACCCGAATCCAGCAAGTGAAATTCGTTAGACTGCACATCGATATCGCCTTCGGCAATAGGCAAAGCAGATTTTGCATATTTCTTTTGCTGCATTTTGTATTTGGGGATCTTTCGTTTAAGATGCGACATGATTTGTTTACTAAATGTTTGGTTCAAAGTATCTGATCCAACGTTCTGGTAGGAAGCCATCATGACACAGGCCTTGGTGCGAACGGTAATGGCGGAATCGTTGACAAGATCACATACCTTGTTGAACGCATCATCGATTAATCGTGTGGTTTCGTCGACTTCCTCATGTGCGAGTTTCATGCGATGCTCGGGATACAGAGAGCTAAGAACGCCCATTAAATTCAGTCCGCCCATACGTACTTCCTCATAATCATCGCGTAAAGAAGATACGGACAGATTGTAAATCGCTAAATCTAAAGGGCAACCTCGAAGATGCATCTGTACCAATGCATCCAGTGCACTCTATATAACAAGTATTTTAGTGAGGGGATAGCTAACGTTATAAGACAAAAGGCCACTCTACTTTGCGAACTCGGGGATCACTGTCTCTTGCATAATTGCTGATAATCTTTTGGATTTCCATTTGTGTCATGGTGGCAGTTTTGTTGATACCGTATTGATCGAATACGAATGGTAAGAGAGATAATAGCGAGATACTCATGGCTCTTACTTTATGATGAGAATTGGAAAGATCCACAGTTAAATGGTCAAATAATAATACCAATACATCATGTCCCTGAGTCATTTGTCGATTCTGTGTGTGTGTATGTGATTATTATTTGATCGGTGCGCGTGTTCAAAGCATTTATTACCTTTAATAGACTGCCTATACAACTATAGACGTGCCATTTGACTTTGGTTGACTCTGATTGTAACTACAAAGTAAAGAAATGGTGATCAACAAGTCAACCTCTTCTTATTTTGAAAACTAGATGTATTTTACTTGTTTCAGCAGATATTTTAAAATTGTAAACGCATTCAGGTTTGGAAAGCGAGAACATTTTTCAATCAGTAAAATGAGCATGGACTTTTTGATGAAATTAAAGAATTAGTTTGTTGGAGTTATTGTATACGTGTTTGTTTTTCTTTACTTTGGTGTCATTGTCGGATTCTGTTTCGAGCTGAGATATCAGGATTTCTATAATTGCTTTTTGTTGTTCAATGTTGAAAAGGGGTATATGTCGAGCAATAACAAGTAAGCACTAGAATGAGAGAGATAAATTAAAAGTCATCGTAGCCTAGTTTTTTAATTGATATTTTACCTGAACACGATCGTCAATATTTTCAGATTCGAGAGCTTGTAAATTCAACTGTCATTTAAAAAAAAATATAAAGCGAACGAAAAAAAAGGGGCGAAAGAAAAAGAAGTGCAACGATAGAAAAAGAGAAAGATAAACTTAGTATAAGAAGGATCAAATTAAGTATGTTCAAACAAATAAAAAAAAACGGTTTTATTGTTAATTACATTCATCCATAACACGCCATTACCAGCTGCATGGTTGTGCATAGGTTCATCGGTTGCAATAATGGTGTCTTCACTACTTTTTTTTTTTGGCGAGAATAAAATTAATAAAAAACGTCAGTCGATAATCAACCTCAAGAAAAAATAATTGTCGAAATCTAATGTCTTTTACTTTTTTTCAGAAAGAGCTGACAATGACCGTTTCATTCTTTTTAAAAAAATAGTGTTCGAAGAGAAAAGAGACACCTTTTTTTTCGCACGTCCCCTCCATTTAAATGATGACGTTGGTTGCTGAGTTTGTATTTAGCCAAAGAAAGACGGAAAGAGATTCGCTTGTTTTGTTTTTTTCACGTTCACTTGACCCTTTCAATCATGTATCATAGCATTTCACCTAATACCCAAGGATTCTTTTCATCCTATGCAGCACGTATAAAGCAATCACAGGAGAATGCATTACTATTACCACCGAGCTATGTCACGGGTAAAAGACAACATTTAGGCGATGACTCCGATCAGGATTTTGAAGAATTGTTAGAAGCCAGTGATAATGAAGGCGACACAGAACCTGTCGCTGGACAACAGCGAAATACACGATCCACTGTAGCAGCAGCAGCAGCCATTGTAGATGCCGAAGCTAAGTCATTGGCTGCCATTAATGAGCAGAACAAGAATCTGCCAAAGAATCCTCACAATAAAAACCACATGATTCCCAATGTGCTGGAATTGGAGCGCATGTCGGAAATAGCCGAAGTATTGGTACCCATTCGTCTTGATATTGACCTCGATGAAGTCAAATTAAGAGACGTGTTTGTTTGGAATATGAATGGTATTTTTACGCAGAAGATAGAAAAGAGAGAGGTAGAATCTAACAGACTATACCTTTTAGAACAATTTTTGACACCTGAAATGTTTGCCGAGTTATTATGTGAAGATTTATACCTGGAACCTAGTAAATTTGTTAAACCTATTTCAGAATCGATTCGAACACAGGTCGTTGACTTTGAAGCCATACATGAATATGAATTACCACCCAATGGAAGTCACCGTGTTGAAATAAATGTATGCATACAAAAGACACCGTTACCCGGCCGCGCGCGTCACTTTTAACTTTTTTTTTCTATCCACTGTAGTTAGATCTCCAGATTGGAAAAGTCAATTTGCGAGATAAATTTGAATGGGATTTAAATAATGCAAACACAAATGCGCCCGAAATATTCAGTCGACAATTATCTGCCGAGCTTGGATTGGGAGGAGAATATGTGGGTATCATCGCACATGGCATTCGAGATCAATTATTCAGACATCGAAAGCAAATTGTGGACGAAGTAACTATATTTAAACGGGTATGCTTGAAGATATTTGCTAACGTTTTGCTTTTCTAGTATGAAGGTTTGGATAGTAAAAAGGACGATTATCTGGATTCTGGATTTAGAAAAGTAACAGAGGCGAGCAAATGGGCGCCGCAACTCGAGGTCTTATCCAATGACGAATTAGAAAAATTATTAATTGCCCAAGAAAGAAATATCAGAAGACTTCGAAGAGAAACTAGATTCAAAAGAAGTAGTAGACGGGCTCCTACCATCAGATCATAAAAATAATAAAATAAACCCCAAATTAGGATAATAGAAATCACAGTGACGTCTTGTAATTTCTTGTGTGCCAAGTCTTTTTTCTTTTTCTTTTTTTTTTTTGTTCTTTTTTTTATTATACACACACTTTTCATATACATATATACGCAATGCTTGGTTTAAGAGACTTATTCTCAATCAAAGGTATTGTCTCCATTTCGCTACTGACATTTCTAGTCTGGCTACTTGGAGATTACTCACAGTGGAAAGCAAAACGATCAAACACCGACTCTGTAACCATAACAACCGCAACCGCGACAGCAGCGACAGCAAGTGCAGAGTCAGAGACCACGACTGCTGAAGAAGAGAAACAAAAATCGATCGAAAAGCTGTCACTAGCACACTATATTTTAGTATCACCGTTTGCAGCCATCTATATTTTGGGTAGAGTGATTTTAGACGCAATCCGATATAGCCTCTATTATGCAATATGGTGGTGCGAGAAATCGATGCCATATATTGATGACTGGTTATACGACACGATGACTATTTGGGTACCACAGAAATACAATCAACTGGAAAGCTGGTGGGTGAGGAAAGGAAAGCCAGGATTTATTCTACGCAAGCAATACTTTTTAAATGAGACGTTACCAACCGTGGTTGAACATTGTGAAATAACGATGGTCAAGGCGTATCAAATTGGGTGTATTGTGGCATCCTCGGCACAAGACTTTATAGATGCTTGGAAACGATTCGTTCAGCGACATGACTGGCGTCAATTGGTTACAGATTTAAGCGATGTGGCATGTACAGTGATTTGGAATCCCTCCGTTTGGATTGTGACACGATCAATAAGACTTGCGAAATTAGTCTATCACGGATTACGTTCCGCCAGTATTTCCATTCGAGATGATATTCTATGGGTGTCCACAGTCATCCTACCCTCCATTTACAATTACATGGCAACCACAAGGCTTGCCAAATTACTCATCCGTGGCCTTCAAACACTGACAAGAGGCATACACTATGTGTGTCTGGGAGTCCATGGATACTTGTTAGTGCCTACTTTAGGTCGATTCTTGACTTGGTTAGTAAAATCAATTGATCTACTGATTTTATTGTTACAAGACCATACACTACAACAACGACTATGGCGGGTGTATCAGTGGACAGCGCCTAATTTAGTTTGGAGTTTAGTAGAAGTGGGCGAGATTGTGACAGATATTGCAAGATGGATGCAAGTTGCGTATGTTGAGCTATTACAGCCAGCGTATGTACTTTTTATGAAACGAGTAGTCCCACGGTTAGCAATTGCATATCAGGAGATAGTGGTTCGATGGGTATATGAATTGCATCTTTATCCTGCATGGGTAAACATCTATCCTTATTTGAACGGGCCACTGTTATGGGCTTATACTAATCTGACAGTACCCGTGCTGAATGGGGTGTATCGGTGTGTTGCTAGTGTTTCGGCTTATGTAACACAACACTCTCTAGTTAAATTACAGGCATTTCTCAGCATGGCGATTGAAATTTCCGTGCGCTATTCCCAAACCGTGTACACCATTGTCCAATCATGGCTGATTAGACAAGCACCCGTACTATCCAGTCTGATTCAGAAATCATACACACTAATGATCAATGCTTGCGATTGGAATGGCCTAAGACAGGACACTCTGATCATTATCTCTCAATTGTATACATGGACAAGTCATCAATCGGACATGATTTATCTCTCACTGGAAAGATCATTAAGCAACTGGGCAAAAGAACAAGGCGTGAAAGAGAAAGAATTATGAATTGAAGGGTAGAATTTTTGTTAATTTAAAAATCGAAATTATATATTAAATATTAGTTCCGAAAATTCTGTTTTATTTTATTTTTTGGTAACAGACTAAAAAAGGGGGGTGATTGGAAAAGCTAGAAGATTAGAACTGCTAATGCATGATATAAATGTCGAAGAGATTTAATTTTATTACACAGGGGTAGGCGGTGGTTGGGGGGAGGAGAAGAAATATAAAAAATATTAGATAATGGTGATACAAGTAGTAATTAAATTTTCTAACCCAAACGTCCTTCCAATGGCTTTTTTAGGGTATGAAGCATTAACAAATGCCGAATTGGGCTCAAACCGTTCCCTTCTCATTTGCCTATTTGTAAACAATACGCCGATGTATCAGTCGTTTTTTAGTTTGATATTTTTTAGTCAAAAAACGAAGAGGGGCATCATTAATAAAAAAAAAGTTCCGATGGCCGCGTGCACACACATACGCACGCACACACGCACGCACGCTAGCTTAATAGCATTCCCAGTTGTTCAAGGTGATGAAGTTTGTATCTATTGTGGGTTATATACTATTCTATTTTTACTTGCTCCATCTTGAATGGTAGACCAGGAACTTGGTATTACACGAATAGTGTATGCATCACTTGTTTAAGAATCCTCCATTATAAGGCAAAGGCCAAAATTAATTTTGCTGGTCCCTTGTTTGGTAATACACTACGAAAGAAGTATATAAACACATGTTGAAATTTGGCATCAACGGGTGATACGGCTAGTGCTATGTTTCATTTTCTTTTTTCTTTTTGGGACATGAAAGCTCAATAGGTGTGTAACCATAGTATTTTTTTTATCACCCTGCATACGCTGTCATCAACTCACAACAGGACCCTCTCAAAGAGAAAGGAGATCAATACAAATCTCTGTTCGATTTCACTCAAGATTTTGTTCTCTTTGATTTTGTGTCCACATTTTAGCTTTTCTTGTGGCCCGCTAAATAAAGCTAAAGCATTACTTGGAGTTTGCAGTTGCATTTACAAAAAAAAAATAGAGAAATAAGGATTGCTGCCATTCAATCCTCTAATTCAAGGAGAGCGAAAAAAAAAACTGTGATCATCCAATCAAAAGCTATGGCAAAACATTTTGTCATATACCCCAGAGTGAATTATACGCGAAAGCTTAGATGTTGTTTTGATAAAAAGGTACGCTAAGAAACTAGAATGTTTGGGGGGTAGGATGTGCGCTAAAACTAGTTTCCTATTTATGAAACTAGAGCAAGAATAGCTTGCAGATGCGGGAATGATTAAAGCTAATTTTTGCTAGCAAGTTTTTTTTTTAAGGCAAATGATGGGGAATTGCAGTTCAGTCTGATTTTGGTGATTGCTTTATTCAAAGCGTTTGGGTTCTGTTTATTTATAGTTGTTGTAAGGGAGTCCAAACAAGAGATGACCAACAACCCTTAAAAGACCTTACCCGATGAAGCATACTATTAAGGAAATTTTCTGATTTTCACAATGAAAATAAAGGGCGACAAACAAAATGAGGCGATTTGATTGGAACAATTCTTATGTTAGGAGCATTGATACAAAACCTATTTGAGAACAAAAGTCGCTTGGTCAAATTCCAATAGCCCAAGTCTTACCATAAAAGGTGTCTGAAATTCTAGACCCTAGGGCCTAAAATTTTATTTTATTAACCCCTTTTTTATTTTTTCTATTCTTTTAATTCTTTTTTTTTTTTTTTCCTTTTTCTTTTTTTTTCTTACTTCTTTTTTATGTACCCTTTCTTTCTCGCTTCTATCTTATAACTCCAACAGTATTAAAAAAATGACAGGTCATACAAATTGGCTTGGTCATTCTACAAGATTATTATCACTGCCCAAAGAATTACTACTCGAAATTATAACTTCCGTCGCACTAGAATCAACCAATCCTCTTCAGATTTTTCCAACTTCCTTAATAGAATTATCACAGTGTTGCAAATATTTGTACCATCTCGTACATAAAGACCGCTGGAGATTACAAACCTTATGGCCCGTTGCATTTCACCATACATTCGACACTGCAGCAATTTATAGACGTAGACTCAATACCGACTTGAATTGGCAAGCCGTATTAGAACGACGCTGTAAAGCACTCTACCAATGTCGCTCCTTTGCTGCAAACCCAAACGAAATAGAACGACTCAATACCATTGACTGGGAGGTTATTTGGGACATGATAACTGAGCATGGTAAATAGCTATTTACTCCGCATCATTTGTTCATTTTATACTCATCTTTCTCTTTTTGCTCATTAACAGATCAGTACAACATTCCCCATCTGTTGAACTATCAAGTTCAGTTTGCCGCTGGTGTTGCCTTTCAATTGGGTCCTTATCGGGATAGAGAAGTCTATCCTGTTGTGTTACCAATTTTATCACTGCTTGTCAACTATGGTACGTCTTTTTCGTTACCTAAAAAAAAATTAAATTAACGAATGATTTTTATTATTAGATTTTTCAATTACACGATTCTTTTATCAAAAGGACAATTCATCTATTGTCTCCAACGAGTTAAGTCAGTTTGCCTACAACTTTGAAGCGGATGCACTCATTACCCAACACACCCCTCTCCGATATTTCCACTCTTGGTCTTCCCCGCCTGACCAACAGACCACAACAACAATAACAACATTCTATCCTGCTCAGGACCCCCTCGCTTCCGCCTTTCATTTATTTTTTGCCACCATCTTTGCATCTCACCCTAATATATATCAAGCTATACCTGGATGTATTCCTATTCCCCTCTTCACCTTGACTTCCGAATCCTTTGATGTCGAATTCCTAAGACGTTATGAACGCAACCTTTTCTTTGCTAGTCTCCAAGAATCCCGTCAAGGCTGGAAAGAAAAACAAACGAATATCGTCTCAACAACAACTCCTTCAAATAATATTTATGCTAAATCGGGTTTTGCTTCCGCCAGTCATTTTGTCAGTGAAGCGCATCTGATCGAAGGTGAATGGATGGGCTATTATACCTTTCAAGATACCGATGATGAGGATACCGAACCACATTTTTCAAACACCGAATTTCCGCTGCAAAATAACGCCACAGCGTCAACAACAACAGCAGCACCAGCAGCAGGAGCAGGAGCAGCCACAATGGAAGACTGGTTTGACGGCCCCATGCGTCTAACCATCAAGATTGTTCCTTTGGAAGACCCCTCGGGTGAACCTATCAATCAGTCTTCTTGGTTATCTCGCTGGTTAGATGAAGACTCTGAAAGAGGCGAGTCAATGATGATGATGGAACCACGAAAGAGGCGCAAAATTGCAACCTCTGTCAATCATGACAAATCATCGGCCAATATGAGCTCAAATCAACAATTCCCTGCCAAGCATTTACGCGCCTGTCCTTTAACCCGATTTGAAGGCACCGGTGTGGACAATCTCGGTGCATTTTCCGTTTCTGGTCTTGTGGATGATACAGAAGAAGGCCAAGTGACTTGGGAGAAAAATTACATTGATTCTGGTGAAACCTGGGAGTACTCTGGTCGATTTGCTTGGCCCATGGGTCTTTGCGGTCGATGGGGAGATGAAGAATATGGAGGTCCTTGGTGGATGTGGAAAGTTCCCGATAAAGATGCCGTCTTACCTTCCACAGCAATATCCACACTCACCAAGTAAAAATCACATACACAAACAAAATTACACATATATACCCTTTTTTTTTTTCCTGTAATCTTTTTAATCTTCTTCTGGTCAAGAAAAAAAAATTCCTACCAACCTCCTTACATATAAGCAACTCTGTATTTCCTCTCTTTTCTCCCACCACAAATTCCTCATACCTCTTTTTTTTTGATAATAACACTAGTAATATTCGTAATAGTAAATAAAGATAATATGCATTTAATTCCCTATCATTGTCAGTACTACTACTACTATTATTATTATTTCAAATTCACCAAAAGCCTGTAGACTTCGGAACTATCTCTATAGAACACGGTGTTTTTCATAAGCTGTCAAAGATGCCTTCATAGGCACAAAAGGCACACTTTTTTTTTCCAGGCACAAAGTGTATCTCCGGGCCGGACACAATTTTTTGAATTTCCCAATTTAGGGTTGCCTCTGGACCCTTTGTGGTGGTGGGGGACAAAATACTAGCAAGAAGATGTAAACGGTAATAAGCCCTCCTCTTAGCATCCATTTGTAAAAGGTAGAGAGAATTATCCATCATAGGCCATCAATCATAGACCATCACCATCAAATTTATCTCGATTCGCAACCTTTCGAAAAAAAAAAAAGCCCAATAAACTGGAAATTGGATGGATCGAAAAAAAAAAGGAAGGGGGAAGGGGTGCGCGACATGAGCTAATTTGAAAAAATAGCTCATGGATTCACTCATGAACCCTTTTGGAGGTGGAATCTGATAGTTATGGCTGAGATCTGATGTGCACTATGATGGACTAAAATTACAGGGTTACGCGGAACCAATTTCTAATATATTTTACACAAATGTAGTCAACATGGTTACTCCTGCCGTGAAGCACACCATCGTGAAGAAGCGTACCGCTACCTTCAAGCGTCATCAATCTAACCGTTTCATGCGTGTTGGTGTAAGTAACTGGACGACTTTTTCTCTTGGAAATAATATATTAACATTATGAGAAATGCAGGAATCATGGAGAAAGCCCAAGGGTATTGATTGTAACATGCGTAGACGTTTCAAGGGTCAAGCTCCCATGCCCAAGATCGGTTACGGTTCCGCCAAGAAGACCCGTAACATCTTGCCCAACGGTTTCCGTAAGTTCGTTGTCTCCAACGTCCGTGAACTCAACCTCTTGTTGATGCACAACCGTTCTTATGCCGCTGAAATCGCCCACAACGTTTCTTCCAAGAAGCGTGTTTCTATTCTTGAACGTGCTGCTCAACTTAACGTCAAGGTTACCAACGCCGGTGCTCGTCTCAGATCTCAAGAGTAAATCTAAGGGGAAAAAAATCTTCTTTTTTTTTTCTTGGCTTGGGCAGAGGGGAATTATTTATGTTAATTATTAAATATCTTCTTTTTCACGAACAAATGTATATCGCGTATAGTCTTTTAAATTAATCATCTTAAATTGAGAAGGGATGCACCTTATCCTTATAGCGTTGAATAGTATATGAAGCACTAATGAATGTTTCGAAAAAAAAAAGGACACTTGTTTGGGGTACAAACGAATTTAAAGTTTGATATTTTGCATAAATCCAGTGACAGAATGAAGCATTTCATGCAAGACTTATTTTAAAAATCAGATTTACCAGCCCATATGGCATCTGATAAGACTTATTCGTTTTGTTTTATCGCTAAAGCCGAATTAAAAGAAAATACCTTGTATATATATTATTGTATCGCCTTTGGGTTACAACGATATATAACAAATCATGGATCTTCGGCGCAACAAATTTCTCCTTCGGCAAAGCGTGTGAGAGTTAAGAGAAGTCAACGTAAAAAGCCGATACGGCTAATGCTGATCCTTGGTTTCTTCTTTTTACACGGACTAGTCAAAAACGCTATATGCCACGACTGCATTATCGACGGGTTCAAAACTTTATTTATTAAAGTGGAACAATCATTACAATCGCGATGTGTCACTTACCGCACAAATTTTAAACTACTCGATCATGATACACTCACGTCTGCATGAACTTTAAATATTCGGGTGTCTTGGAAAAGATGATATAAAGAGCATTTTGCCTCCCCCACCCCCACCCTAGCCATACAGTACTCTAACAGATTTGGATCATAAACTTTTAGAGTACGGTACAGGTAAAATCTACGCATGTACATCATTTTATGTCTACTTGCACAATATTTCTGTTACATGTACATGAAAGGCATAATTCATTTTTATAAACCATGGTCTTCTGTTACGGCTCCTATATAGTGTAAGCAATCCGCAAGTGTAACATTACATAATAATGTTTTATCGAGATGATCTAAGCCAATCAATATTTACAAAGGATTAACTATAATCTCATCCTGACATAATCCAATTCTTGTTTATAAATAAAATACGCCCACTTTTTTTTTTGTTCTTTTTTTCTCTTCCTTTTTAACAGTATCTAAAAAAAAACGGCAAGTTCCTTGAAAAGGTTGGTTGCTAATAATTCTACTCTTCTTAAACTAACGCCAAGACGTGATATTTAGAGTAATAAAAGTATATCTTTTCATACACGAAGAGTCATGTATTGATTTCCGCAGAACGTGGTTGATATTGTGTTTGCGGCTAGTCGCTACTAAATGGTCACAGCCGCGCACGGTTTTGTGAAAATACACACTCAGCTGATATTTTACACATACAAATGTAAAATTACTCAATTGACTGTAAAAACACACAATCAAAAAAAAAAAAAAAAAATATTAAATCCTTTTTTTTCCTCAATTTGGATACAAGAATATTTACAAGTCATCGTTTATTACCCCCTCTTCAGAAAAAAAAAAAAAAAAAAAAAAAACGTAAAGGTAGCAACCGACTACAGTTCACGAAGAGAGAAAGCTGGAGGCCAAACAACCTTAAAGATATTCAGTGAATTCGAGTACTGGACAAGACCAACAGCTTAAAGAATGTCGCTTACTGTTATCAGGGCTTACTTTCTGTATTTTACACCTACAGAGCTTTAAGTCAAAGTTACAACATTATAACTGTGAAACTTCTGCTTCATACCCCCCAAAACTGCTAAGAAATGTTTAGTGCCGCTACAAATATAGGAGTAGATCGCCCTGTGGCTGTTGTGGGCTTTGCAATAAAGAAGACGAGAAGAATAATTCGCTCTTTAAAATAATGTGATAATGAGATTCATAAACCCGTTTTTTTTTTCTGTCTCTGTTCCTCTCTTTCTTTCACTTTCACTTTTTTTCACTTTCGATAAAATAATTCTTAGATTTTAATTCATGTAATACACTACAAGAACATAAGTTATAGGTGGTAAACTTGAATAAATTTACAATGCTAGTGAGTGTACCCATCTTATCTTATTAAGAATTGTTAGGTATATTCACCAAGAAATGTTTAAAACATGATGTATCTAAGGTAATTGTGGTTGCCTATGAAGTTTAATACGTCTTTCTGATTTGTATGTTGTATAGATGCTGAGCACTTCACTGTCAATAACTAGGTATTTTAAAAAAATATAAGGCTAATTGTTTTTAGGCTGTTTTTTTTTATTTTAGGCTATTTTTTTTTTGTTTTAGGCTCTTTTTTTTTATTTTAGGCCGTATTTTATCATAGGCTGTTTATTCTAGGTTACTTCTAAGAACTATATGGCTCTTTACCTGTATACATGTAAGTCTGTCAGGCGATTCTGTTGCTTCCTTAGCAGGTTATTAGTATGTGAGTACTGTAAATATCTACACGCGAATAATTCCCTATAGCTTTTAGAGATGACGTATAGTATACTTAAAATTGCTTCCAGTTTAAAATCTCAAAATAAATCATTTTTAAACAAAATTTAAACGTCTTTTTAAACCATATTTCCTATGTAAGCACCATATCCATGTGAACAATTAATAAACTAGTGTTGAATATCAAGTGTGTATTTGTAAAAGGGATGCATCTGTGCGAATAATAATGCAATGTACGATTGGTAAAAGGTCCATATACATGCATAAATAAACAGCGTATAACGGTAAAAAACCACCATTGGATGAGATAACGCACAACCATTCAATGTGAGTTTTAACAATCATTCATTGTGAATTTACACAAAATGCACCATCATTGATTGCTTAAATCGGCCATTTAAGCAATCAATGATGGTGTGTTTTTGGTGTGTTTTAGCAACATTTTACCATTTGGTGCGCCGCTGTGGGTAGGGAGCTCTGGATATTTTTGGGCGCTTATCTTGAATTGGGGTAGATTATTTGGTAGTTGATATACATTTTGTTCATTTATCTTATCTAAAACACGTATGAGTAAACATCTCATAAGACTCGGAAAACGCGAAAGAGTCTGTGCGACAAAGACGTAGACTTTATGGACGTACATAAAGTAGACGTCGTCAAAGCACGAGTGGGTAGCTCCACAAAGACGGCTAGGGAGTAGCCTCTCTAGCAGAATACTCTCTAGAGAGGACTAAAAAAATAGTGCAGTGGTCTAGACTGAGTCAGGTCAGGTTGCACGTCAATGCTGGCTAAAAGAATTTTGGACGTGCTATATGTTCCTCCATGCTCAAAACCTTCGCAGGATATTGTTCCTATTAATGTTGAGATTCAACGAATTGTTGACATCAACTTTATCAAGAGAATCAATAAATACAGTCTGAATGTCTATGACACGAAAGTAGTTGTTTTCGTTATCAAAGGATATTCCAGCAAGGCATTACAGAAGGACTACATATCAAACAATGCACGTTGTTTCTTAGCCCTTGAGAATCAGTACTGGGCACAGTCCATCCATTTTTACGATTTGAACTCAATTTATCCATCCCTCATTCACTTCATTCTGATCCTTTTCTTATAAAGAACCTCAGTATTATTAGTAAAATCATTAGTTTCTTCTTCAACTAAATCCGAATACGTTTCAACAACTTAATTAAGTCTTTATGAGTTTGTATTCATTAAATATAATTGCTTGTAATTTCCCTTTTGTGAATCGCCATTGTTAGCTACTTCATTAGTGTATTTAACTATATTCCTACCAATCTAATCGTATAACTTACCTTCTCATATAAATATTTTATCGTTTCAGTTGACAACTATAAAGTCTGGTACTCACTCATTAAGAAGAAATGTTTTGCATCTGTTTTTTTTATTATAAGAATAAATGAATCGTTTTTTCTTAATTAATTATAAAAGTTTCATGGTAAATTATCGTACAGATTGTTGAGGATATCATAGATATAATAATAAAGGTAATTGTCACATCACATTAAGGATGGATAATAATATAAAAGCTGATCATGAATTACACATTACCCCGCTTGTTCTCATCCTACCGTTGAAGTCTGTACTCAGGGCATAACCCTGTGGCGAGTAAATATTTATTCTGCAAAAAGCAATACAATCGAATGGGCCTGGACTATGGAATATTAATAGATCCTGAGCACAAATATTACTCTTGTCATTTGATGTTATAACTGTTGATCCCTCTGACTAATATTTATCTACTCAGTATGGAAGGGCTAAATTTAAAGACATGTTGATTATTTACTATCACCAGATTATTACATCATGATCCAATAAGGCGCTTAATATTCTCCCTAGAACTATCCCAGTTCTTTTTATAAATCTCCATAGTTTTTTCTCATGAACCATGAATACGTTTTAATTAATTTATTTTTTCGTCCATAATAAAGTGGTATCCAAGTTCTAACAGTATCATATTTGGCTTATTTTACTTTTGTTCTCCATGCAAAACACAGGCAACTCGATATTTTACATAGGCATAATATAAAATAGATCAGACAATAATAGTTTTTTTTTATATAAGAGCGGTCATAGTAACAAAATTTTAAGGACATTGAAGCCACTTGGTTATTATTTCTGATAAAGTATAGCCTCGCTTGCCTCAAATGGCACGAAACATTTTCGATTTGAACTTTGAGCTGGGCAGTACACAAAAACCCCTAATTTACCAATCTTCCCTTTCCACAAGTTTGTGAATTCATTAGTGTGGCTAGAAGAGTGATCTAGATTAACACATCTATGAATAAGAACTAAAGAAGGGACTGGTCAGCATATACGTAAGTCCTCTGCTTGTATAGGATAAAAAACTATGAACGATGTTCAATAACTTAAGCTGTACAATTGAGCCAAAATAAAACACATTTTTATAATCTACACACACCACAAATCAAAATAAACTTAAAAAAATGTCGTCACCAGCAGGGTTTGAACCTGCGCACGTAAACGTATGTGATTTCAAGTCACACTCCTTAACCACTCGGACATAGTGACAATTCTTGTAGACTTTTGGTTTTTTGCATATATTTATACCTGTAAAAATATATAAAACACGTGATATTCACGTGACGGTCCGATCCGGATTGTATCTGTTTACCGGAACTGCAATCTCTGTTGACCGGAATTCATGCAAAAACTTATAATTTGCATGAGTGATGACAGAATTCAAAATGTCTAGACACAACAGTGATGTTTTGTCTAATGGAAAGCGGTTCGATGAAGAAACAAACGTAAAATGTTAAATAAAGACCAGTAATCATCCTATAAATATTGCTTGTTTACCTAGATTTAAAAAAACTTCTTACATCAAAATCCGTACCTTTTTTTTCTATTTTTCTTACAAGATAGACCAAAGTAGGTTGACACTATTTGTATCGCTTCTCATTTTAAGTGGAAACAAACCTATGTTCAAACCGTTTTATTTCTATCATAGTCAAATTTAAATCGACTGAGGTTTTTTTTTCAAAAAGTGTTTTGTACCATTTATCTTTTTAAAAAAAACTCAGCCATAGGATTGCACTGTTTTTCAATGTTCAAGATAACCCGAACATTGTGGGTGGGAAAGAAAACAAAAACTTTAAATATGATAGTAGTCTGAGCGGACAAAGATTCTTTTATTCCATGACATGTTCTTTTAAAATCTGTCATGTTACTTGGAATAGAGTTACAAAACCTGGGTTCCCAAGTGATCTGTTAGACATGTCTCTATCTTTGTACTGTTAAACATTTATTGTCCTATTTTGATATTTTACCTCACAATAAAATATGCTGTAAGATATAGTAGATACAATTAAATGGTAAACTGTAATGCACTGACCACAGATACTTTAAAGTTGAAAGTGATTTTAAAGCAACGAATAATTCCCATGTTTAGAAGTGCCTCACCGCGCATGAAGTTTCCAGATAACATCGTATCATTCTAATTACTTGTTTTAGATGTTGCTCTATGCCAATTAAAATACATATATTAAAAGGCACCACCAGAATTGTACAAAATAAGGAGAATTTTTTTAGTGGAACTTAAACACAAAATCAGGATGCTAAATTCTGTAAAACTTGTTTCTGTGCTCAACATCAAGGTCAGATTTATTCCAGGGAGATTACTTTTCATGCTCTAGTGAAAGGGGATGGTGTAAAAAAGAGACGTCAATTTACTATATGTGTGCATTAATTTGAAAACATCAGACCACCTCGTGCTTATTCCTTTGACAAGGGGTGTTTAAACAAAAGTTATAGGAAACATGGTAGCTAACTTCGAATGAATAAGATTTTTATACCAAAACGTGATAGTGCGCAAAGCTTGGCACAAGCTTATTTTTCAATTAGTACCACTCTTTTGTTTCATCTGCATGGATTCTGCGAAAAGATTGCCTTCCGCTTAAATACAGTTTAGCAGATTCCCTCCGATCCTGAAAGTTGTAATAATCGGACCATACAGTACAGGATATGCAATTAATTGCTGTTATTATCCGTTGCACCAGGCAAGTGCGACGATTCTTTTATTTCCAGTAAATCCGCGAACATATGCTTCATAAAGCGGGATCGAATCAGCATACCCACAGAAAGTTATTTATAATACGCTTAAAATAAGGCACTCATCTCAACGAGTAGATCTAATAGATCTTTGCAGGATGAGTTTGCTTGCATTGTAAATTTAGATCGAGTTCAACTTTTTATAAGTAGGCACACAATAGTAAAAAAAAACCTATAAAAGTGTATTCACGATATTTTATACCATATTTAGAACGGCCTAGAAGTGTAAGTGGGTAAATGTAAAGTCAGGCATTGAAAACGACCACGTTCTGACAAGTTTTATGTTATGCAGCCGATTATACATGTACAAATTAATGGTGTAAAAAAAAAATATAGTAGGAGTTCAATGATAAAATTAATATTTACTTTTAAACAATGAATAAATGTTATTTATAAACTGTAAAGATTATATCGTGAGTGTCCAATGGATGAATAAGGAAAGGGAGTAGTGATAATAAATTATTAATGTGTGACAAAATAGCATAACTGGGTTTTGTCCTTGTTGTATAACTGGCGGTTGTCCAAAGTACAACCTAAGTCTTAATTGTGTGTGTAACCTTGTCTCTTCCCCTATAAAAAGAGCTAATTTATTTTCGTTTGATTTTTTTTATTATCTTTCCTCATAACCAACCCTTCCTTTACCAACAAACCAAACCCATTCCTTTCACTCGAAAAATGAAGTTCACTTTAGCCGCCTCCGCTTTCGCTCTTGTTTCCAGCGTTTACGCCGCTGTCCCCGCTGATTTATCCGTCTCCCCTAACTGTGTTGAGACCTATGTTGGTAAGAAATAATTACCCAGCATATATTTTGCGAGCATTCGTACTCATTATTCGATTTTTTTTATTATAGCCAAGGAAGGTGATAACTGTCACACTATTGCTGAAGAGAAGAAGCTTTCTCTCCAACAAATGTACAGATGGAACTTCGTCTACGGTGCCAAGGGTGATTGTGCCGCCTTCGTTCCTGGTGCCAGTTACTGTGTTAAGGTCGATAACAGACTCCGCAGAAGAAACTGGTTCTATAAGACTCAAGGTCTTACTGGCCAAAAGTTAGCCGTTGCTAAGGCAAAGGTTGCTGCTGCCAAGAAGACTACCAAGAAGACTACCAAGAAGACTACCAAGAAGACCACCAAGAAGACCACCAAGAAGACCACCAAGAAGACCACCAAGAAGACCACCAAGAAGACTACCAAGAAGACTTCCGGTGCTGCCTCTCAATCCAAGCCCGGTATGGACTGGAGTTCTACCCCCAAGAACGCTCCTTCCAACGCTGTTAGACATATTATTTCCACCTGTACCAAGTACTCTACTGTCACCTCTAAGGACAGCTGGTGTGGTGATTTCTCTAAGAGAAACGGTATTAACCTCACTCAACTCTACAAGTGGAACGCTTTCCTTCACGGTCCCGGTAAGCACGAATGTGATAACCTCGATGATGGTAAGGCCTACTGTGTCAAGGCTTAAGCATTCATTTAAAGCCTATTGTACCACTATAAATTATTGTAATTTTAAATCAATAAAATCATCAAATTCCCAATGTCATAAATTTCTTTATTCATCATTACTTTCCATTGATTCTTTTTCTAATAATTGATCTATATCTACTAAACGCCAGTTCCAATCGTTAATAGGTTCACCAGTTTCAGGTACTCTTCCAGAAACCATTTTACTTGCAGGAGAAAAATATGGGGTTGCAAATCTCATTCTTAAAGTGCGTCTGCCTTCATCATATAGAATAACATCTTGACTATCGCCCTTCTTATTGGCCTTAAAAGTGATGTCGGCATCAATTAATACGTCTACACCGATTTGTACACCTTCCATAATACTTTTTGAGATACGCTGTCTATAATCTTGGAATGGTTCCTCATATTCGTTTACGGCTGCTTTGTGTAAGCCGATCTGAACAGTCATCCATCTTAACACCTCGTATTTTCTATCATCTGAAAATGCATTGGGATGTCCTAATGTAACCCAGATATCGCCAAGATTAACGTCATAAATCTGAGGAATATCAATTGTGATTTCTGTATCTGGAGGTGTCGCTTTCGTGAATTTATCCAAAAGGTCCGGGCCTAATATTTGTGATAATTCATCTTTTTTTTCTGCATCCTCTGGATGATTTAAATATTCAGACAATAAAGTAACTGCTTTACGTGTAGCTAAGCTGGCTATTATAAAGAATGTCAAAAATTAAAAACCTAATTTACAATAATGATTTTTTTTTTTGTTTACCTCCAACTAAAAATTGGTCTGGAAAATTGTCATGGCCTGTATTCAATTGCAGAATACGTGTACCTAACCACTGCCCTAAATAATGCTGAGCGCCAACAGGCAAAATATTTAAAAAGCTCCAGTCGCGAGGTGCCTCTTCATATGGATATTTTGGTATGCGGGGCTCGTCCTTACTCAATAGCCAAGCTATATCGTGTTCAATAAAATTACGAGGACAAGAAAATAAAAAAGGGTCTAAAAAACAACTTACGGAAATCGTGAATTTTAGCCTCTGGTTTTTGTTCGTTTGAGCGAGGTGTTGACAAGGAAAATAATCGGGTCTGCTTCAGGTTTAAGACTGAACGTGTTGTCTTCAAGGCATTTCGCGCGCTGAGCGCATGTCTAAGAGGCAGCATGTTTTGTAACGTAAATAGAGAAAGAAAAAAAAAGGCTTGAAAAGATTCAATCTCGCCCCCAGTTCGTGCGAGCAGCCAATAAAAATCATTTGTGAGTGTAAATAGGGGAAGCGCATTTCTGCCTGACACTTTTTACAGGAAACCAAAAAAAAAAAAAAATGGATAATACGCCCACACAAACAACGAGACGAACAAAACCTCGCGAAAGAAACAGTCTGCTGAAAAAATATTATGGACTTAAAGAAACCGATGCAAACATTGCAAAGACAGTCGAAGAAGACAGCAAACCTTTTGACTTGGATGGAAACACCTTTAACTCGAGCAAGTACTTTGCTTCGCTTTTGAAAGTAAAGCCACTTCAAGGTTTAATTGAACGAGACAATGAGCTTGTTGGAGGTAAAAAAAAGCATTGACAAAGGGATTGGCTATTTGCTGGAACTAAAGCAACTTCTGTAGAGATTAGAGAAATTGATGGAGAGATGAAAACGTTGGTATACGAGAACTATAGTAAATTTATTAGTGCAACCGACACCATCAGAAAGATGAAGTCAAATGTCGAGAACATGGAATCCGAAATGAGTCGCTTAAATGAAAACATGTCCGCCATAACTAAACAGTCGAAACTTATCAACGACGAGCTGGGACCAAACAGACAAAAAATCCAGCAGTTATCAAACGTCCATAATTCTTTGAAGAGGCTTCAATTTATTTTCGAATTACCTAATCGACTTCAGCATTGTTTAAACAAAGGGAAATACGGCCAGGCAGTAAAATACTATTCTAAAGCCAGTAAACTTTTAAATCACTACAAGCATATGGCTGCATTTAAAGGTATCGAGAGAGATTGCAACCAAATAATGGATAAAGTAAAGCAAGAGATTTGGAGTGGGTTGACTGACACTAATGTTAGCCTCCAAAAAATTGCCGAAGAAACAAAGCTGTTGGTATTACTTGGTGAAGATGCTCATAGATTATGGAAAAAATATATTGAAATGTAAAGATATTCTCTAATTGATACATGTCAATTATACTTACTTTATATTAGACAGATTTCAATGTTGGAAAAGAAACAAGAATCTTCCAATCCAAATACTATAGATGATTTGGTTCTTTCTTACATAAAGCCATTAGAAGATATCGTGAAACATTTCCAAAGCTTATTTTTGGCTAATGTAATTGAAGAAAATGCCGAAAGCGATGTGGCCTCTGTGGCAAATTTGGACATATCCGAAAAAGACGAGGCGAAAACCGACTTGTTAAATGCGATTAATCCATATATTGAAAAGTTCTTTATGCTGGCTTCAAAGTTTATTGAATTACCTGTAAGTTATCATTGTTTAAAAATTACTGTCGGCACTAATACTATGCTATCTTTTATCAGCAAAACGTATCACTCAAAGAACAACCTTTAAAACAAGTGGCATGCCTTTCTGAATTGAAATTGGCTTTATCGCAGCAGACGCATGCATTGACAACTGTTGCAAAAATCGACGAACGTATGGTTGATTTAAACGCCAATTGGGAAGACGATCTTATAAATGGGGTACTGGACTCTGCAATCACAGGATTAAGAGGTAATTGGATCATTTAACTGTAAAACTATATCGGCTAACATGTGTTTTAGATCATGTGAACAAATTCATTACTTCTTTACAAGAAATAGCAGGGAAAGGAGATTCAACGGAGTTCAATACAGATGAAATCGCAGGATTTATTCAAGATACCCAGGCATGGCTTGTAGACCACATAATAAATTCGTGCTTATTACCACTCAAGGAGTGTCTCGATGTCAATAACCGAGAAACCTTAAGCCGAATCCAAAATGGCATAAAGACAATATGGCAAAAAATAAGAAATCGTTTTGAAGTAAGCGGTTATGGCACATATAACAAATCCAAATTAAAGCTAATATGATCTACATAGAATGTTCACAAGACAAGTGAGTTGGATAAAGCGTCCTTACAAATTCTTATGCTGGTTGGATCCAGGTTATGTTATGATCTTGCAGATAATGGCATATTCCAAGTTTACTCCATATTTTCATCAAGATTTTGCAAACAGAGAACGAAAGCACCAAAGACATCATCCAATAGTCCTTATCGTTCACCTGATTTAGATGCTAAAATTGAGCCTCGAGTCATTCCAGACATGAACAATATGATTGAAGGTTATCTACAAACCGGACAGACCTTATTAAACAAACAAATGATGCAAGAAGGATATCGCTTATCCACTAAAATCCAGGAAGCTTATCTACTATCAACTTTAACAAATGTCAGTCAAGTCTCTGAAATATGGTATCTCGTATTCAATAGACTAAAATATACGGAAAGATTGGTTGAAGCAGTCTATCCACAACAACAACATAATACACCACAGGGAACTTCCATCGACAATTCAGAATCCGAATACGATTATGGACCTTACTCGACTAAAAATGTTATTCAATCTACTCACAGTCTTACAACAGTATCCTCAGTATCCGAGGTTCAACCTTTACCATCATCAACCAAATTTGGAAGCAATGACATGACATTGAACATGATGAACAATATCGATAAATTGTTTGCTGAACGTGTAGACGTTTACGGAAAAGTAGAGCCCACTCCCTCAGGTGTCTGTAAAGGGTTAATCCTTATTCTATTGAAGGCATTTTTGGAAGTAACAAGGGAAATGCAAATGAGTACAGTTCACTATCAACAAATCCAAGTAGATATAGAATACATCAAACGAATCGTGTGGCCTTACACTGGTGACGAAAAGTAAGTGCTTTTCTTTTATGATCTGTTTTAGTACTAATCTTTTTTTTCCTTATAAAAGATGGGCTAGTATAGTGCTACAAGAAGTGTTGTCTGGTGTATATGCAAGATGTCTCTCACCTATATCTATAAGCCAAGATGAACTGGCTTTGATATTGACCCCTTGAATATTTCTAATAAAAATAGTGTTTGTCACGACTTTACATTGTGTTACCGAATATGACTTCTTAGTCCAGGACTCAAATGACATGTGACCCCATGTTTCTTTGTTTATGAAAGCTTATAATTAACCAGTATTAAACATTTTGTAATTCAAGGGAAGTAGTATTCCCAAAGTCAAGCTCATCCATGTATTTTACGTCATCATAAAATTAGCGCAATATATATTATTTTTTTAACTTACTTTTTATGATTCCACTTTATCATACACGTATGTACTTTTTTCTAAAAGAGTTATTGAAAAAGAATAATAAATTAACTTCGATTAGGCAGACATGCTTATTCAATATATTGATTGTAAACGTTTCATGGACGTCCGGTCCCCTTCTTTCGCAATTTTACCCGTTTTAGATCTACAAACGGTACAATCTCCGAAATATTTTTATAAAGCTGAATTTCTTTTTGGTTCTTTTTTTCTTCTTATTTCTTGAGCGTTTTTTTCTCTCTCTTTCTCTTCAAAATGACCAAAACACCAAGAAAACATATCCTAGAAAGGCTTGAGTACTACTATCAAGTGATAGATAAAACAATTATTTCAAAACAAAATGCCTCGAGTGGTTTGATGCCAGCTTCTACTGCTATTACAGTAAGCTGATGAACTTGTCATATTTGGAATTCATGATAATAACTTTTTTTTTTTTTACTTAAATAGAGTCATGGTGATTATACCGATGCCTGGGTCAGGTAAATGAAAATTTTGTTTTTTTTTTGTTTTTGTTTTCTTTATATCTTTGCTAAACCAATTAAAACACAGAGATAACGTATACTCCATTTATGCTGTTTACGGACTTGCTTTGGCTTATAGAAGATTAGATGATAATACCGGAAGAGCATGTAAGGAAGAGATAAACAAACAAGATATATGTGCTGTTTATTGATCTATCAAAAAAATAATTTTTTTTATCCATAGTTGAGCTCCAATATTCGGTTATCAAGCTTATGCGGGGTCTTTTATTTTCCATGATGCGTCAATCACACAAAGTCGAACAATTCAAACAAACTCAATCTTTAGAGCATTCACTTCATGCAAAATATAACACAAATACAGGTGAAACGGTTGTAGGAGATTTTGAGTGGGGACATTTACAAGTAAGTGCAATCTGGGATCCCATACATGGATAAAGGGATGATTAACGTTGCCTTAGATTGATGCAACTAGCTTCTTTTTATTGGCTTTGGCAGATATGACTGCAGGTGGATTTAATATTGTATATACCCAAGATGAAGTAGATTTTGTCCAAAATCTCGTATTTTATATCGAACGTAAGTCCTATCTGCTGTTTACATTTCAAATGTCGTGACCTTACTTACTCTGATATATCATCAGGTGCCTACCGTACTCCTGACTACGGTATTTGGGAGAGAGGTAACAAAATCAATCACGGACAACCGGAATTGAACTCTTCGTCTATTGGTATGGCTGTTGCTGCACTCCGTGCTATTAATGGTATCAATTTGTTTGGTGCCCGCGGTGGTCCATCTTCAGTAACGTTTTTTTTTCTAAAATCAAGAACAATGATTGCAGTTACACAAACTAATCTTATTTTTTTTATTCCAGGTTATCCATGTTTTACCAGATGAATTAACGCGTAACTCGACTACATTACATAGCTTTTTACCCCGTGAATCCAACTCAAAAGAAATTGATGCATCTGTATTATCTATAATTGGATTTCCAGCATTTGCGGTAGATGACCCCGAATTAATCCAACGCACAAGAGAAGAGGCGGTTAAAAAATTGGAGGGAAAATATGGTATGAAACGGTTTTTAAGAGACGGCCATCAAACGGTGGTTGAAGACACATCCCGCTTATACTATGATGCACAAGAACTGAAAGTATTTGAAGACATTGAATCGGAATGGCCCTTATTTTTCACTTATATGGTATTGGAGGGCCTGTTTACAGGCGATCTCCAACAAGCCGAAAACTACCAAAAGAAATTGGAACCTCTTATCATTGATTCAGTTACCATGGCACAGCAACAACAGACTCCGGCATCTCCTTTTTTGACTAGTACTACCAGCAATGATTCTTCGTATCATGTCAATACCATCTATGAAGATGATCACGATGAAGAAGAAGAGGAGCTTCATGTGCCCCTTTTGCCAGAACTGTATTATGTTCCCGCCGAAAATATCTCGGCCGAAAAAGAGAATCCACATTCCCAAAAGCGTGTACCGAATGACAACTTACCGTTAGTTTGGGCTCTTTCTCTCTACTTTTTGGGAGGCTTGATCACCGAAGATTTACTTTCACCCTCAGAAGTCGATCCACTTGGTCGCCGCTTTAATAGCTCAAGGTTGCCCAAGGATAATATTATCCAGATTGTGCTCTTGTCAGAGGATAGTGAACTTCAGGCTGCTCTATCAACTTATGGCCTCGAAACACAAACTTTAGAGCAAATTTCTTCCACCACGACCGTATTACCTCCACAAGCCCTTGTCGACGTTTACGCTGGGTTAGGGCTTAATAGTAAGATGAATATGAGTGGCAGACCCAAAAGGTAAGATCAAAATAGGGTTAATAAATTAAAATAGATATTAATGACGCTACAAAATAGACCTATTGGTGTTCTGGGTACATCCCGTTTATACAAAATCCAAGGCCAAACTTATGCATTTACACCTCATTTTATGGATAACAACGAGTTTTATATCAACTCAGACCCGGATTATTTAGTATCCGAATTTGAAAGTGAGTTGAGCTTTACAAAGAAAAACTGGTACTATCCCGGTCGACCCACCATGGTGGTTTTGCTTTCGCATGCCCTACTTGGTACTACTCATGCCAAGACAAAGAGCGCCAATAACAACAAGACAAACAATGTACTCCATAACTCGGATGCCTCCAAAAAGAATTTGTTAAACTTCTTTACAAATTTACGTGGTGGATTTTCTTGTGAAGGCAGTGTCCGTGTCAAATTATGTCGATTGGCAGAGACAATCAATACCAGTAATATTGAATCCTTGGATTTCTTGATCAATAAGCCCGAAGTCAACTGGAAACGTATTTTACGGGTCGCTCATGCTTCCCGCGTATCCAAGAAAAAATTGGGTTACAATGCATCAAAAACTCAGGCAAGTACACCCGGACATCGTACACCCGGTCATCGTACTCCTGGTAGCGGCCTCGGTGGTGCGAGCTATGGCGGAAGAACGCCTAAACGCAAAAACACTACCTTCTATGGTAAATCTTTGGCTTCGCCTCTTGACAAAATTCACGACGAAAACTATTTCGATGAGCTGGCAAACGCTTTGCACAAATTGAAGGCAAATGCCGAGCCCGAATTTAAACTAAAGGCGCATGAGGATAAGCAACAGCAAAATATAGTCGAGTCACCATTGGAATCTTTATCCCCTGTCGTGGGACAACAACTTCAAAAAACAGGCAGTGTTCCGTCTGCTAATGCAAAGGAAGATCAATCCAGCTCACCCAATGAAATGCTTTCTTTAACTCTCGGCGATTCCTCCCAATTTGATCAAGCCGTGGAAAGTTTAGCAGCCTCTGTTAATTTATATGATCAAATTGGTCAGTAAAAAAAAAAATGATATGGTTATAGTCAACGAACTAAACATTTTATTTTTTTGCGGTCTAAAATATAGATTTATTGCAGTATTTAATTTCTTGTAGACCTGCCAGCTATTATATCCAAACACTTGAAACAACTATTTTGGAATTAGTCGAAGAAGTTTATCTCAAATCCATGAAGTCACAGTATTGGTCTATTGCAAGACAGGCAGCCGGTCTTTTACATAAGAATGTGCCTTCTTTAACCATCAATATCACCGATCTTGTCATCCGCCAAAAGCAAGTTAGTATTGGCTCAGGACCCCAAGAGTATCTTATTTCTATGCCCGTCGCCCCAGATACTTTGAATAAGATGATTAGTGAACACTGGTAAATGCAAAAAAAAAAAAGCAGAAATAAGTTTATCTCACAAATTTTTTTTTTGTCAGTAACGACGATGTGCGTGAAGGACCGGTTGTACAAGAAATCATCATCTACTTGGGCAATTTGATTCGTACCCAGCCTCATATGTTTGAAGGTATTTTGCGTTTACGTACTCATTACATTATCATTGCATTGCGTGAAGAAATTAGTCGCGTAAACCATAGCGACGAGGAAGAAGCCGTGGAACATTTAATGCAATTATCCCCCTTCGAGCTTAAATCTTTGTTAAACACCGTTCTCTCTGGCCCTAGTCTTTGCCACACCAATAACAACAACATCATTGTACGCGATCGTCCCGGAGGGTTCCTGATGCTTTCAACTGCTGAGCAAAATCGCGAAGAAGCCGAAAGCAATAACAGCTATATTCCTCTTTTAAGTGAGGATAAGGTGATTCAAATTAAAGCTCAATCAGGTGGTTATTTCTCTGGAAATTTTGCAAAGGTGGAGATTAACGGGACTATCATGGAAGCCAACTCTCGTGGTATTCACGTCTGGGCTATTGATCGTAACGAAAATATTATTTTGGAGCGCGCGTCATTTGATACTCATATCTCAGAAGAAGAAAGTCAAGACTTTACAAAGTTCTTAAACTGGTTAAGTAGTGACATGATTGTCATTATTGCCTCTAAAGACGACTTTATTGAACACTTGACTGAGGATGCCATATTCACCTTGGAGCAAATGGGAAGTACCAAAATTAGACAGGTTCAATATCGGGATTCATATGTGTTTATTGGAGAAAAACGCGATCGCGAAAACATACTCGAAGCGCATCAATTATCAACGGATGGACCGACAGAAAAAATCGAAAAGACTATCCAGCTTGAAACACATCAACCTGGCACTAACACAGAAAATGAGGAAGTAACTAAAGAAAATATTCGAAACTATTTCCCTAATGCCAACGGAAGATGGCTTCGTCGTCGTAAGAATGATGGTGCATTGAACCGTGTACCCTCTTCCAATTTCTTTCCTCAAGTATGGACCATCTTGAATCAAACAGAAGGACTTGTGATCAAAAATCATGTATTGCCTCGCGATCCCATCGTTTTGGAGAAGACACCCGAAGAGTTCAACTTTGCTATTGCAGTGGAGTCTTTCTTGGGCTGGTTCACAGACCCTGCTGAACGTCAAGTGGCCGTTGAAGCTCTAACCATTATTTATCAAGAGAATGTGAAATACAAGAAGATGTTGGACCTGACCGTAATTATTAACCAGGCCGTTCAAAACTTTTGGAAGAAGTGGGTCGATTTAAACAAATTGACAAAGTTGTTTGGAAAATCCAATGCCTTTGAGGAGCATATCGATCTTGCTCGTCAATTGTTCTTTGACTTACCCTTGAATGGCACCGAAAGTACTGGCTCTTATATTAAAGCAAGTCTGGCTCACACTTTGACATCACCTTAGATTCTATCTCCCTTACAAAAATAATCTTTTATTTATCTAAAACCCAAAAGCTGTTCGATTTACCCCTTTTATAACCTAATGGTTCTTTTTGCTCTATAAACTAAAAATATTTGAACTAAAAATAAAACTCGATTACAGTTAATCTTGGAATTAAATCCTAAGAGCTCCCGTCTTAATTGAAATTGACCGTTCGTCAATGGATTTGGATACGAATCGCTATTTCAAAGCTCATCTAGTGCTTAAGGTATATTGAACATGAAAAGCTTGCACATAGCACCAAAGTGCGAATCCAGCATATCAACACATAGATTTTAAGTGAGACAAACATACACATTACCAGCTAAATCAAATGAGCATAGTCACTATATACTATATAATAGTGACCTTGTATTCAATACAAATATGTAAGCGTAAAACGGGATTCACCTTGAAATACAACAATCCATTTAATGTAATCTAAAGTCATGTCTAGTGAATCTTCTCACAAAGGCGTCGTTATTGGTACTCGTATTGCCGAAATAATTAAGAGTCAGGTCAAATTGTGTGGCGTATTATTCAATTCAGATTTTTGCAATACGCCCTGAAATTTTTTAATGCCTTTGTATAGATACCCTATGACCATAATGTAATCAATAAACATTCACAGCAATTTTAATTTTTTTGGTTAATCCGGATAGCGATCTATAAATCTTTTTTCCCTCCCAAAAGCAAAAAGTATTCAAGTCAGCACCCTTGCGCTGGAAGAACTCTTCATTACGTTGCATATATCTGGGCAGAGTACAGGGACTTGTCTTCGTCACTGGATGTGTATAGTATATAGTCAATTAAAAAAAAAGGAACATATTTTTAAGTTCATTATCATACACGAACTTTCGAAGTAATACACCATTCAAGAATGGAATGAATCTTTTGTAAACGAAGTCAATTCAGAAATATTGTATTTCGACCGTATCATAGATAAATTTATCTTATTACAAAAATAATTAGTTATAAATAGAATTAGGATAGAAATGTCCATAAAAATACACAAACAAATATAAACCTATCAAAGATTTCATATATGAAGTGCTAAACTTGGTTATTTTTTTTATCAGCGACTCAGCAGTAAAATGTACCCTTACTGAAGCGCACGTTATGAGGATCATTCAGCTTCAACAAAAAAAATTATAGGCATAGACACGGATCACACTTGAAAAAATCTAATCATGTGAGTAGAAGTACACTTTAGATAATATGTGTAGGTTTTACTGACATCACATCTACCAGACTCGGGTTCTACCCCGTCTCGATTCAGATTTTTTAGTTTAATGAGTAGGTATAACACTACCTAATGCTCATCTTTTGATTATAATTCAATATTTAGTGAAAAGATTTGAACAGTGTAAGAGTAAGGTGCTTATGTAGTTTTTTCCATGATAATGCTATAATTTCAAGCTTTGAAAGTGACCCAAAAGTAAAAAAAAAAAAGAGACCAAAAGAAATGACCAATTGGAAATCTAAGAAAGAGCAACCAATCATATTTTAAAATCCGACCAATATTTCCACAAAAGTGTCCAACTGACGGTGGAAACAGTGCGTCTATTTCGTGTTTCCTCTTTTTTTTTTTATATTTTATATTTTTTTATTTTCTAAAAAGGCAAATCATCAAGGATCAAATGAAACTTTTATTGTCAGTTTGTATCTTATTATCGGGGCATTTGATTTTTGCACAACAAGCATGCCAAGGTGAACATTATAGTTTTAATTATAGGACATAAACAAGAAATTAACCATCTTTAATAGGTATTGAAATATTATATCCAAAAACAGATTCTGTTATCGACCGAACAGAGGATCAGACATCCACTTATTTAATACTTGGTAAGACCAAAAAAAAAAGGGAAGGGGGGGGTTTATTACATGCACAATAGAGAGAAAAAAAAAAGAAAAAAAGAAAGGGGGACGCGGGCTAAAACGAATGATATAGGTAATACGTACAAAAATAGCGTCTTGAAAAAGGTTTTGCTTTTACATGAAAAAGATGGAAGTGAAGTTACAAAGGAAGTCTGGACCGGAGAAGACGATCTTTTAAAAGTATCGGCTATCCAGCAAAATTTGGGTGACCTTGATTTACCAAATACATATTGGTTCAGGTAATGATGGCCCAGGGTATTTATATATGGCTAATTACTAACATGTATAAATATAGTGCTCTGATTGAGCAGGAAGGTCATGAATGTTTATTCGATTCTGGTAGATTCAAAATCAATAACAACCAGTAGTTTGAGTGGAAAAATAAAAAATAATAATCTATAAATATTTTAATTTACATTTCTTTATTCGTCAAGGCGTGTCACATTAATTATGAACTCCTTCTAAACAACTTCTAAGTTGGATATAAAAACGGATTTATAAAAATCATTTTCTTTTTTTTTTTCCTTCCTTTTTCTCTCTTTTTTTTTTCTCTTTCTTTGTTAGACAATAAAATAAACCCATCCCCTCCCAATCACAACCTATTCACAATGAAATTCTCTATTGCAGCTGCTTCCGTTTTTGCTCTTACCTTTTTATCAGCTGCTGTCAAAGCAGATAGTTATACCGATATTATTGCTGAATTCTGTGACGGTAAATAGCCTAGACAACAAATATGTATAACCACATACTAACTTTCTAGAATTCAGGGCTTGAAGTAACTACCCCACTCGATACCGATGTCCTCGTGTCTGGAAGCAATGCCACCGTTACAGTCAGTAAGTGCATTTGCGGAGAAAGGGGATTTCTGCACTATTGACTCATTAATTTTTTTTATTTTTTTTTTTTTTTTATTTATAGCTCGTGTAGCTAATAGTCATGAAAAGACAATTACCGGTCTTGATGTATGTAAAATACAATTAAGGATGCATGTAGCTTTTTACTAACCTACACCGCTTTTTTTAATAGTTGTATTCAGTTGATAGTGAAGGTACACCTAAATATATTAAGAATACTTGGGCTGGTCAATACAACTTGCAAACATCCGCTTCCATCTCTGATCAAATCCCTCAAGACACTGCTGCCGGTCTCTACTATTATCGGTAAGTGAAAAGAAGGAAAGAAGGAAAACCATGGTTACATAACTAATTATGCATAATAATAGTGTCTGGGTTACCAACATGATTGATGGCCAACATGGTCCTGACTGTATCAAAACTTCCCGTACATTCAAGGTCGCCACTGACTCTCACACCAACGAAGCTGGTTTCACATCTTATGCTCAATCATTAGACGACGTTACTTATTACAAGCCTGAGTTTGCCAAGGGTTGTTTCGGTTTAACCGTGAAGAGTCCTGCTGAAGGTGAGACTCAAAAGCAAAACTCTCATGTCGCCATCGTCTTGCAACGTGACAGTGCTTCTCAAACCGATGCTTTAACCAAGGTTGAGGTCTACAGAGCTCTCGAAGGTCCCGATAAGATGGTCGATACTATCTGGGTTGGTAAAGAGGCTTTAGCCAATGCTTTCACTATCAAGGATCAACTTCGTATCCCCAGTGACAACTTTGAAGCCGATGCTGTCTACTACTACAAGATTGATGTTACCAGTCAAGTCAAGGGAGAAACATGTAGTTTCCAATCAGGTGCTTTCAAGATCACCGCCTAAAAAAAAAAAATGTAACAATGAAATTATTTAACTCTACCATAAAAAAAAAAAAAAGATTCATTCCCCCCACCCCCCTTCCCATTATATAACATATTTTCATCTCTATTTCATATATAAACTTCCACGACTTTTTTTTTTGTTATTTGCCACTTTGAATAAAAAGGCCTTTTTTTTTTTTGCTTGTTTTGTGAAAGAAATGACGGGTACCCGATGTTGACCCCCCCTTTGAAAATTTATTTATAGTTTGTGCATGCTGATTGTTAGGGTCAAGACAGGATATAAATTACGCACTTTTGCTTCTAGTATAAATTAGGACAATAATAATAGCCCCCACATTGTTTTTGTTTATTAGTAAAACAATCGATCCCGAAATTTAAATATCTATTTGTGTATTTGCAATTAAAAAAAAAAAACAAGCTGTATTTCTTCAACTATATAACAAAAATAAAAAATCAAGTTTCTTCTGCACTCAAACGTGTATTGTATTTGTAGCCGGCGGCTTTAGAAATCAATAATAAAAAAAAAAGCTATAACAAACAAAAGGGATCTAATGGGTGGTCCCACATAAATACAGTCTTCATACATAAAGTTATTGTCACACCATTAAAATTAGATATTTGCCGCCATTCTCTTCTCGGTATCTAATCCGTAATTGCAGACCTCCTCCGCTCGCCCGTCAAGCAAAGTAGATAGTTTGTTGTTCAGATTTTACGCGTCCTCTAAAAGAATGTTGCTACACTCTAAAAGTCCAAAAAAAAAAAAAACGCTAATCATACTCACTAAGACTCTCCGAAACTTTCCCTGTTTAATTTTTATACAGGCTATATTAGACTTTTTAAAGCATCCCGCAGCTTATTAAAAAAAAAAAAAATTACTCTAGGCAATTATTTGCTGTACAAGAAGGTGATGGGGTTGCCACAATTGTCTTTTCCCTTTTAGAAAGTATAATAAAATTACAGACAGGGCTAGTTATCACTAAATTAAACTTTAGTTGACATCAATATAACCATCTATCCGTTCTGTCCTTTTTTTTTTCAGACGTTGTCTATAGAGTGTACTTTTTCTGTTGAGTATGCTTATATTGAATGATTTAAGTACCAAGATCAATAAGCCCTTAATTATTCTGACCTTTTTAGCAGTGGCGGGTTTGACTCTTGCATAACCTTTTTTTTTTAATTAATTCTTTTAATTACTGCCTCATAATCAGGACTTTGAACTTTTATAGCCAAAATAATTATTGGTTTCAGGATTTTAAATGTAGCCTGATAAAAAAAAAAAAAAAAGATTGGTAGCATCTATTCTTCAAATTTTCCCTGTATATATATAAAAAAAAAATGGGAATTCTACTCTCATTATTCTGTTGTGGATGTTGTTCTTCTGGAAAAGAAAAAAAAAAGGTGTTCGTTACAGATGAAACAGGCATTCGAAATTTAGTTTTGCGTGAGATCGGCATCCAAAAGCAATAGTCATACGTGTGCCGATTTAAAAATTACTACCTGGTCCGTGGTCCCCTTTTTTTTTCTCTATACCTGCAGTATTTATTGTTTATATGCGGGCAAGCATTTTTAAACCCCCGAAGGCTATATACGACAGTGGCGCCTAACGAGGTTTATATTTTTACCTAGAATATTGCTATGTATTTTACATCACACCCGGTTGTATCTATTAGAAACAAATCTAGTTAAGATGCATTGTTATCAACAGCCTTTCAAAATTGAAACGCACGCACCGTAAAAAAAGATTCTATTGGGCATCTACTTGATATTTCTGCCATATGAAGTCACGGGGACGTGCCTATTGTGTACAAGACAGCCAGATGATTGACATTATGTAGATCTAATGAAATTTTTTTTTTAAAGTTACTATACCATTCAAGTACGATGTCTGAAATCAATTAGATGTGTTTTCATGATATAATAACTCTGCTTAAATACCAACAGTCCAGCTTTTTAGTAAAAGGTCTGATGATAGAACCATGGCTCTATTCTCAATCGTATTACAGACTCTAGTGCACATAACTTTATCTCAGCAGTTATGAAATGAATATGAATCATATAGGACTGATTATATCAACAACCTCCCAAGGTAGTTTTTTTTTTCTTAGGTGTGGGGGAGAGATGACTGTTACATTTGTTTATATTAAAGAGTTACCTAAAAAGTCCACCCCCCCTTTTTTTAGCAACCGTTTACATTTGTTTTACCTCATAAACTCTTCTTATCGATGATTCCATCGCAGATTGTCTACCAGAGATTATTTCATCTAGTACTCTATGTTCTCTTTACTACCAGACATATAATTCTTGTCATAAACAAACTAAAATAGGGAAAACAAGATCGATTTGATTATCGCAGCATAAACAAATAAACAAATAATAAAAAAAAAAAAAAAAAAAAAAAGGGTTTCTGGATGTTTAAATCTATTTCAAAAAAAGTGCTACTAGTCACAAAGAAAGATATTTACCTACTTTATAACAAGTGTGCTATTCTTCAAAGCTTTTTACTTTTACTTATTCAAAAAAAAAACTAACATATTTTTCTTTGATAGAAATCTTATGTCATCAAGATACCTTTTTTTTTCAAATGGTGTTCACATGTACCAATGAATTTTTCTTGGCTGAAACAAATAAACAAAAAAAAAAAAAAAAAAAAAAAAAAGGTATAAAAGACAGACAGATTTTAACTTTTAGAAAAAGTTCGAGACGATCATCACTTAACAACGGCGCTTATATTTAGTGATGTGCTGGCGAGTAATCTTTTAGAGAACTCTTTGGGACCTGGAGACGTCTAGTATCTTTGGGGGACCTTCTGGTGAGCTTTTCAGTGTTGCATGGTATGTCTTGATGTGAACGGGGTAAGTGTCTAAAACCGGAGGGAGTATGTGGGTTGTTGGATCTTGTGGCTGTGAGGAAAATTCTCCCGTGGGTGTGGCGTCCCCTTTACCGGCATCATAAATCCTGTAGTGATCGTTGGGGTGTATCATGTCCGTTTCCGCTATTGATTTTCTATACATCTTCTATACCGCCATAGAAATGCTGTATACTTTTTGTATAATGGGGCAAGTTTCTCAAAATTAAGGTAATCTACTGCTTATCAGTATGGTTTTTTTTTTAGGTTTTCTGCTCTTTACGCTCTCGTCTTTTCTTATAAATAAAAGATTCGAGAAGGGAATGCATAGATACAAGCCTCCGCGCGGCCATTCCTGGGCAACACTCTTTTGTAGAGTGGCTAGTGTGTATCTTTTTTTAATAAATAAAGTATTGCTTTTTTAAAATAACATCGTCTTTTTTTTTAAAAAAATGAGCTTCTCTTTGGTAATCCACGTACACACAAACTAAATAATTCCCCGTCTTCTCTTATATTTTCGCTTCGCGTAATTTTATTAGAACAGCTGCTTGGCAGTGCTTTTATATCTTTTTTCTCACGAAATGACTGATATACGTAAGTCTATAGACAACCTTTTACTTGTTTTCAACTAGAAAAGTTATGATACTGTTAAATAGAAGGAAATGTCTAGAACTCCGTATTTTTTTTCAAATAAACGTATTTTTTTAGAATCACGCGATGGTCTACACGTCGATTGACATGCCATATCATCTAAACTTCATGGGATGATCGATTTCTGTTTTCCATAAAAATCTGCTTCAATGTCATTACAAGTTACTACTGAAACACATATAGACAATTTACCAAGCTCTGACTTGCTTGGGAGTTGTTTGCAAGTGTTTCTTATTTTAAAATTTCATGGGCTTATTTTTTAAAAATATTTAGCAGGACGTTTTTTGCAACCTCTTAAAATTAAAATCTTATTGGACCTATCTTTTTTATTTTCATGATTGAATACCCCCTTTCAACAACAGACTAGTTTATTGGCTTAAAAAAATTTGTATTAAATCATACCCTTAATAGAGTGAGAAATGGGCATCCTAATTTCCACTTCCTACATTATGCATAAAAGATATCTGAGTCTAAATTTGCTCTCGTTGTTGCCAACTAGGATGTGTCGAAATAGAAAAACATATCGTTATTTTTTTGTGACCAGAGTCAATTGCTAGTTAAATTTAAGTTACTGTTTGTGTCTGATATCATGTTAAATGACAGCCTAAAAAAAAAGACTTCATTTTTATTATTATGAGCATAAATTAAGTTAGTTGAAGGCTCCCCCTTTTTATGAAATTCAGGTGGTTGATTGAGTAGGAAAGGTTAATTCCCAAAATCCAGGTGGTGTCTTTTCTCTTGGCCGATGTCGAGAATGATTGGACTGTCGATCTGCAGGTGTTATCATATTGTTTCGATTACGAGGATCAGGCATCGCATCCGTACCATAAAACTAACAAGAGAACAAAAAATTAGCATACCCCTCACAAAATACAATCTTTTACCTCTTTACCTTTTCACAAGCATTACAGGTTCCCTTACCACCATCATGGTTATGTTTTACCTCCACCTGTACTTTGCTAGCCAAGTTCTTAATGTTGGTAGGCACTACTTTTAAAGCCTGTCGTTGATTCGTCAAGGGTGGGCTTTCCTCTTCTTGTTTCATAGCAGCAGTATTTTTTTCTTTTTGCAACAAGGGTACATTCTCCTCTTCTTGTTGCAACAACGATACCTCTTCTTCCTGTGGTAATAAAGGTGGCTCGTCTTCGTGTAAGGATGTTTCATGTTTTATACTGTTAGGTTCCACCTCATGAGAATCCAAAGACCATGAATCGATATAAACCAAAGTAGGTTCTGACTTTTTCGCTACTGCTGCTGCTGCTGCTGCTGCTGTGGTGGTGGTTGGTACTCGTGTAGGTAAAAGTGGAGGAGATACATCTGCTTTACGTTTTTGTGAGGATCGTCCAAAAGAGACGGGTGTATCTAACTGAAATTGCTCTTGGTTATCGCGTGCCTTTCCTTTTCTTCGACTATGTTCAATGGTGGTACGTGGATCCATAACAAAATCATCATCGTCATAATCATTATACGGGTGTTTATCTTCATCGTTTTTCGATAGCATAGAACTGATGGATTGTTGGACCAAGTGTGTATTTTTCGGTGCGAATAGTTTTTGAGAGGATGCATTTCGTTTGCTATTGGAATTCCATCTAAAGTGTGTGTATATGTGTCAGTCCCCTTTTTGTTTAAAAAAAAACAAAAATGTTTAGATTTGTATTAAAAAAAAAAAAAAACATACAATCGGTTTAGTTGCTTATTTTCTTGAAACTGTTGGGTATGTTGATTGTTGAGGTCTAGAAAGAATAGTCAGTTCCCCCAAAATGTATATAGATACATGTCTGTGTGTGCTACCTTTGATTTGATTGGATTGTATATCGATCAATCTGTTCAAGTTTGTGATTGTGCTGCACCTGTCATTCAATTGATACTTGAGTTCCTCTGATTCTTCCACTAAGCCTAACACATCATTTATTAAAATATAAAAAAAAAAAGGGGGAGGGGTAGGCCTATCCATGCCTTAGAAAGACTTACCTTGATTAATATCACCTAACGATTTCACCATATCTCTTAATTCTTTATTTTCCAATGTAGTCGAATGAGCAATCTCCTGAAACCGTTTCAATTCACCTGTTTCTTCTACACATTATTTTTTTTTTTTAAAAAAAAGGCTATAAAGAGAGAGCCCCCCCCCCTTTTTCTTTTCATTTTTTTTTTTGTTACCTGGTGTGGCTCGCACCTCTTGTAGTTGCCTTTGTAGACTTTTTTTTTCATTTTCCGTATCAGCTAATTGTTGTCTCGTCCAGGATAATTCACCTTGCACTTGGCCTAAACGTGTGTTCAGGCTTTGCACCTGATCCTCCAGTTTCCCAATCGCACTTTGTTGTAACCGATTTGTCTTTCGTTCCTCGTCTAACCGCGTTCTTAACACATCTATTCAACATGAGTTCTCTCTCTTCCCCCTTCTTTTCTCTTTTCTTTTACCAATGTCCATGGTTGTTTTGTTGTAGGAAAACGAGACAAAAAAAAAAAAAGAAAAAAAAAAAGGGCGTTCCCTCTCGCGTGCTCTTGGGACTGTTTTAAGTCCCCACTAAAAAAAAAAAAAAATGTCACCATCCAGCACACTAAAACTTTCTTTTTCTTCTTTACACACACACACACACACAGATGAGCATACAATACAGTGAATACCAATCCGAACTCCAATTACCCGAGATTATTCACCTCATCGAAAACGACTTGTCAGAACCTTATTCGGTTTACACCTACCGTTACTTTATCCACAACTGGCCCAACCTCTGCTTCTTGGTAATATTTTTTTTTTTAACGACCTGCATAAACAATGTAAAGTTTCTAATGATGAGAAAGCGGGTTGGGGTAGGCTATGGATGGGGATACTTATGTAGGCGTCATTATATGTAAATTGGATAGACACAAGGATAGACTCAGAGGTTACATTGCCATGTTGGCCGTCTCCAAAACTCATCGCAAAAAATCCATTGGTTCCAACCTTGTCAAACAAGCCATTCGTGCCATGAAGGCCATGGATGCTGATGAGGTAAATAACAACAAAAACCCCCTTTATCTATAATCAAGGAAGAAAACTAACACATCAAAAAAAAAAGGTGGTGCTGGAGACAGAATTCACCAATTTGGGAGCATTAGGATTATATCAACGCTTAGGATTTATCAAGGACAAACGACTTTATCGTTACTATCTCAATGGCGTCGATGCATTTCGACTTAAACTCTTTTGCAAAACCATGGTCCAAGATTAAATTTAATTAAAAAAAAAATATATATATATATGTAAAAAAAAAAAAAAGGTGGATGGGTAGGGTGTGTGTGTGGGGGGATATACAAGATACTTTTCTTAAATGGCCATGTCAGTAGTTTTTGACATGAGGAATTCTTCTGCAACCACTGGATCCAACATTAATTGAGAAGCCAAGGTAAAGACGGTAAAGACACCTTCTCGCATGTCCCGGGAGACACGTTTCATGCGGGCCTCAAATTGCTCCAATTTCGTCAACAGCGGTATTTCGGGGTCGTTCAACCCTTCTTGTTCCTCTGGTACCTCCGTTTGGCCCATGGCATCCATCGCCAATTGAGACGAAGAGCTCTTGCGTGACTCGCGTGACAAAAACTTACGAAAACTACTATAATACGAATCAGGTTTATCCTTGGCTAATTTATCCGCATTCATGGCACGTTGCGATGTCACATCATGAATAAATATCTTGATAATCTGATCCGGGAACTCCTTGTAGATATCCCCAAATACTTCTGGATCAATCTCCCCTGAATCCCCTACCAGAATAAACTTGCGATGCGGGAAATCACGCAGGATCTTGGGAATCATCTCTCGTTTATGTTTACCCGCTTTACCAATAATCAAATCTTGGGTACTCACAGACCGTAAATGCATACTACCCCGTGGAAAATGTTTACTCGCAATAAATTCACTGAGGGCTGGGTACACTTGCCATGGTGAATTGGACACATAATGTACATGCGCTCCTTCACTCGCCCAACTCTGAAATACTTCACTCATATGAGGTACCTCTCGTGCCTGTCGAAAAAACGTGTTTTGTAAAATCGCATCTTTACCATCCAAGATATCCGTCACTTTAATCGTATCATCAATATCAGAGATCACAGAAATACCATATGGGTCAATAATATCAATGTATCCATTAAACGGTGGCTCACCTAAAATCATCTTTGGGTTAAAAAATACACATAACATCAAAACTTTTATATACATATATGTACCATCTTCCGCAAACGTCGCTTCCACTGTCAAATACTTATTTTCTTCTTTTAATTTCTTAACAGACGCTGTGTCCAAATAGATCTCCTCCTCAAATCGACCACTGGGACCCGTATTCACAGACGCTGCATAATCTCGAAACTCTCGAATCTTTTCTTGTTGATCCGGTCGTAACAGGTCTTCGTTTTGCTCAATAAATCGTTGTGCAAGAATCCCCGGTAACGTCAACTTGACATCCGTCATCTTCATCGTCTCACATCGAAATTGGTTTAAAAGGCTGGTAAAGTGTGTATCCTCTACCGTATCTCTTGCTAACCCACCATATGTTCTCCCCGCCGCTATTTATATATAAAAAAAGTAAGTACAAAAGACACTCCCCCCGAGCGTATCCATCTTCTTTTTTTTTTAAAAAAAAATTACCAAGCAACCACCGGTCCAGTCGTGAGGACCCAGGTTTGGCAAAAGCCCAACCCGCTAAATGTATTTTCCACTGAATGTCTTGTTGATGATGATCCACTTGACATGCATAGGTAGGGAATATCAAACACTGAGGTTGAACCACCTCCGGTAAGGCATCTTCTAGCATATCCTCCAACTCATCTGTATCTGTACGTTTCATTTCGTTATGAATGGGTTCATTGGAGGTAGTGGACATGACACTACGAGCTCGAGAAGGGGGTGTCACTGAAGGCTCATAATACTTGTTGATTTCTTTCTTGATGGTCAACGTGGTTGCTTGGGCTAACGATCGAAGACGGTCTCGACGTCTTACTCGAGGTTCTCCTTGTGTATTGAAACTAGTAAAGCTCATTGGGATATAAAAGAATTTAAAATAATAATAATAAAAAATAAAAAAATGTGTGTGTGCAGTCTGCAAAAAAAAAAAGATCACATGAAAAAAAAAAAAGATGCCTATTTGCCACATTGTCTCTATTACCATGTGTTACGTAATTGTTTTTTTTTAGTGGCTTTCAGAAAGGATAAAAAAAAAAAAAGCTTAAATTAAGAAAGCATGTGATGCGAAATATGTCACACGGACCCGTTTTTTTTTTTTTAGATATGGAATTTTGAATAATTATGTATGTATATATATTTTTTGTTTTGAGAAAAAAAAAAAAAAAAAAAAAAAAGAAAAATGTGTGATTGTGTGTGAGTATTTTTTTTTTTGTTTTTTTTTTTTGCATAATGTAAAAAAGTTTCTATCAAATTTTTTTGTTGTTGTTTGTTGTAGGTAAGCATGTTTTTTTTTTATATATATGTATATGGGAAGGATCTCTCTTAAGCGGGCACAGGTGTAGCACCAGTCATACTATTTCTTGATTTCTACAGATACAAAAAAAAAAAAAAAAAAAAAAAGAGTCAATGGACAGCAACAACAAAAACAAGACTACTACTTACACCGTGGTGAGGCACCTTGTATGTGGTCTCTTCTTCTGTAACAGGCGCTTCCGCATTTCTGAAATCTTCCACAGACTTATACTTTTGTAATAACTCGTTCAAAGCATCCGTAATCTTCAATTCTCTCTTCTTCTTATCTTTACGGTAATAAGTATAAGCCCAGAACTTTTCAAGTCCATACAAATGTCCTCGTTCATAATCTGCTAAAGTCAACTCTTGGAAATCTTCAAATAACTCCTTACGATAACGCTTCTCCAAACCATACGAGTAGAAACGGAAGAGGCACTCCAAGCCATATCTTTGTCAAAAAAAAAAAAAAAAAAATTGTTAGTAAACACACACACTGGTTATTCCTTTTTTTTCTTCTTCTTCTTACCTGTAGTTTTGGTTGGCATCTTCAACTGCTAAACGCTTAAACTCGTTATACATACGCTTGTTGAAATGATCACGCAAGAAATGAGACCAGAAACGGAACAAGGTGTTCATTTCTTGAGAATGACCCACACCCAATTGCTTACGCTCTCTTAAAGCCTTAGCATGATACTTGTAATACTTGTGTTGAACAAATCCCTTATCACGCAATAAATCATGACTGGGGTGTTGGAAACTACCAAATGAATGTGCCATAGTATCCACGGAGGAGGAAAGCATCCCTTCCCCTGTCGTATGAGGACTCTTACCGTAACTTGTAGATAATAAATCATTGGGGTTGTAATGATAGGCTTGATCACTCAAGACCCAACCCACATGACCTTGATCGTTGGTCTTGCGTGTAGGAGTCGTACCAAAGAAGGCAGAACTGGGTAAAGATTCAGGACGAACTGCATAGAAACGAGGGGTGGATTTATCGTTCTTGATGGGTTTAGCATGGATCGTGGTACTCGAAAGTTGTGTACCCACTTGCTCACCATTGTGATGACCTTGATGTTGTGCCTCACGCGACTTTAATTGGTCAAATTGATCTTTACCAACAGATCCCACTTTAGGTGTCACACCACTCGAACTACGCAGACCAGATTCATATTGATAGAGTCCCTCATTGATCATTTCTGAAATATCTTCATTGATCTTGGCTCGGTTAAAATTCGTGTGAGAGCGATCTTGTTTACGTTGGGTGACAATCATAATACGTGCAACTGTATCATCATCCATCTCAAGATCATCCTCATCCTCATCTTCTTCATCTGAAAGGTAGTATTTTTTGACTGTATCACTACGGCTACCATCAGTCCAATCATCATCAAAATCAAACAAGTCATCTTCTTCTTTAGGTTTGGGTTTGGGTTGACTCGTATTGTTCTTTAACTTGGGAACAACAGCAGGGAGTAAAGTAGTACCTGCTAAAGAAGCTAACGTGGGTTGAGGGTTAGGGGGTGCGTTTTGTTTAGCTACTTGGGCTGCCGTTGTCGTGGTTTTGGGAACAACAGGTGTCACAGGTGTAGGACCAGGAATGACAGCAGGCATCAACCATGTCTCCCATCCTTCTCTCTTTCGTAACTTGTCACCTTTTACCTCCAAGATCTGGCTATTGTCTAACGCTTCACGAATTAACTTGATGTCAGTTGTTAAACCCTTGACTCGGTTGAAATTGGCAATAAACGATAAATCAACAAATCCATTAGCATCCATTTGCTGACGCAAAAAGATATCCTTGCACAAATTATCGATACTAAAGTAGTACTCACTATTATAAAGGCGAGGGAGAGGGGAGAAGAGAGACGAGGTTACTACTACTACAATTTTTTTTTTGACATGATGATGATGATGAAAAAAAAAACTTACATTTGTTGCATAATGTACATCTTTAAAGTGTCTTCATCAATATTGATAAAGGCAGGTGTCTTGCGTGCACCAGAACGGTAGTTAGATTTGGGACGAACAGAGCGAGCTTTAGGTTTCTTGTCTTCTTCTTTTGTATCTGACTTGACAGGTGTCTCAGCCGTGGCAGTAGCAGCAGCAGCAGAAGTAGTAGCAGCAGCATTAGCAGCAGCAGGAGCAGCTGTGGTGTCTTTGGACTTGGAGACACGACGAGCACCGTTTACAGTGGCAGGTTTCTTCATCTCTTTACGTTCAGAAGTACGACGAATGTTCTTGCGAGCATTAGCAGCGGGAACACGAGGACTACCGGTAGAGGCATGAACAAGTGTAGGTGTGAAGGGTTTCCATTGACCTTTATTCTTTACTTTAGTTTCTACAAATTTATCCTTTTCGTTTGTGTCTTCTGTCTCCACTGCAGCTTCCTTGGGTGCAGGCCAGTCTTACAAAAAAAAAAAAAATTATTAGTCACTTGCTTTGAACCTCCCCCCCCACGTCAAAAAAAAAAAAAAACTTACCAGCAACTACTTCGGATATTTTCTCGGTTACTTCGACAGTGACGTTCCAAGCACTCTTTTCTGGAATAGGTGCTGGTACAATCGTTGTTTGTTTCTCTTCAATCACGAGATCCTTTGTCTGAATTACTTTTTCGGTAACGTTAATATCCATTTTAATTTCTTAACAGCTGAAAAAAAAAAAAAAAGTGCTAGCTAAAAAAATTAAAAAAAAAAAAGATTTTATTGTTTAAAATTTTTTTTTTTGAAATGGAGTTTGGAATTCAAAAAAAAGTATGACAACAATCTCTTTCAGCAACCCCCACGTCAAAAAAAAAAAAAAAATGTTTCGTAAGTAAAATAAGCCACACTTCAAACATTGTCAAACAAAGAAAAAAAAAAGGTTTCATATACTCTCTTTTTTTTTTTACCCTTGCCCTCTCTCTCTCTCTCTCTCTTTCTCTCTTTCCACATTTTTTGACGTGGCATCATTTATCAGCGGGGAATGTAAAATACCTTTCAATGACGCAAGGATGACACGGGTTTGTCCATTTAAAGTAATTCTTCTTTTACTATCCCGTCATCTACCAATGGTTGATTCAGGAGACTTTCCATCGTATTCCACGCGTCTTTTTTTAATCATCCCAGCATATCTTTTTTTTTATTGACTGCCGTTAAAAAAAAGTACAAGAAATAAATTCAGGACACCCCAAAAAAGAAAAAAAAAAAAAATCCTGCATCATGCAATATGCAGAACACACCATTTGGATCGTCCGATAAGAAAAAACCCGTATAAATAAAAAAAAAAAAAAAAAAAAGGGTTTTTCCTTCCCCCCCCCCCCCGTGGGAAAATTTTAATACTAATTATGCTTTATGTTTACCTGAAGCATCAGGACCAAGGTTCTTGGAATACATTTTTTTACCAGCCATTTCCATAAATTCCATATCTTGAGCGTGGCTCAGTACCCCGCCACCTTCCATTGCTTCTTCATTTTCGTCTCTCTTTAACGGTTTCACCAACCACACTTTTAATTTACGGTTAGTTTTTGTTTTTATTAAAAGTTTTCCCTTGCACCTTACCTTCCACTTCATCCACAAGAAAGTTCTCCTCACGTGACAATCGAGGACTATCAAATGTAGTACACAATGGTCCACCTCTTGAATGTCCATGCATAAAATCCGTTTCCATCCATAACCCAGCATACTCAAATTGTCCACCCAATCCCATCCCATTCGGTAATGTCTTTTTACCCCAACACAAGTACTGATAATGTCCATTGGCTGTTGTCCCAGGCCATCCACCATATCCTTCCGTCAACCGAAACAAGAAATTACTACTATTACCATACCATTCTGTACCGCATTCCCATCGTTCATCCGCATAACCACCAAACACCGATCCATCCTTTGCCTTGATCACAATCACCGTCGATCCCTTTCCAATCATTCCCCCTACAAAGTTCTGCCAACTCATACCATCACGTCTGGATGAAAATAATAATTTGTGTTGAACGTCTCCTTTCACCCGTCTTTCTTGACGTTCATATTCTGTCCATGAGAGAGCATCACGCGGTAAATACTGGGTGATCAAGAAATAATCATACACCGTCAATAGGTCAGAGAATCGATCTTTACCAAACATCGCTAGCGTCTCTTCTCCATGAGGTGCCATCTCGGGTGACGCTGTGTGTTGTACACGTTCTTTATGAATGTCCACGACAGCACCCGTAAACGTATGCGCCATGACACGTGCGAACAATAATGTCAATGTAGGTGTACGTCTAATCCAATCTTCAAATTCACGTTGACTAATGGCACTGGGTGCAACCTCCGTTTTCTCTTTCCACGTCGAACCATTCGCACTCTCTCTTTCGCCCTCTTTCTTTTCAGGTTCTAACCACGCCATGGATTCATTCCTTTGTTGATCAACCTGGTTGGCATCATGTAAGAAATACTCAATGAGACGTGTGGGATCGGGATGGTCGGAGGGCCATGGGTACCCACTACTTGAAAACCAGAGTGGAAGTGCCGTGATGGTTAACCACGAGACAAACGTGTAGAGGGACACGTGTTGTGTTTGCACTGCATGGTGAAAGAGAGAGTAGAGACCACCCGAACCATGCACGACTTCAACCATGAATTGGAGATAGTCTGACTTTGAGGTGTCCTTTAAAAAGGAAAGGATACATGTTTTTAAGGCTGGAGAAAAGTAACTGGGTGCGTCGGATAAAGGAGATTGAAAGTTGGTTTCTAAATGGTCGGATTCTTTGCTAGTCCAAGTGGATGGTGTCTGTTTGTCTTTACTTTGTTGTGTCCCCATTGCTGCCCACACAGTTGAAAAAAAGAAAAAAAGAAAAAAAGAAAAAATTACTTTTTTTATTTTAGGTGACTTTCGTCATCATTTACCCAAAAAAGAATGGGACTTGCATTATAAGTTTTTGACATATTATTTATATGTCGTACGTTTTATATCTAAAGGGAAAGCCGCCGTGCCCTGAATTGCCCATTAAGAAACACTATTTTCTAATCTTGTACAACACGAATAAATTGCAAAAAAAAAAAAAGAAAATAGTGCCATGAAAAAATATTTCTCTCTCTCTCTCTTTTCTTTCTTTTTCTCTCTCTCTTGATTCACCCATGCCGCAGAGATTAACTACATCGGCCACATCGCCAAGAACAAAGAGTGAACCCACAGTTCGCACTGTCTCTGACTTTGAACCCGAGACAACAACGTAAAATAATAATAAATGGTTTATTTTGTAGATAAATTCAAACCCCCCCTTTTTTTATGTAGCAAATCCTTTGAAAGACCTGAATCACCTACTTTACCTCCAGAAGTGGCTGCTGGAAGTCGTATCGCTATTGCAGAAACAAGTTCCATGTATTCCACTGACACTTCTTCAGCCATCGTCTCTCCTAAATCCACCACCCATCCATATAACAGTATGCGATCACCCGATTCTTCTACCGTGTCCGCCACATCCAGTAAGGGGGAAACAAAAAAAAAAAAAAAAAAATCTCTCTTTTATATGATTAATTTAAAACTCCGCCCTTCCCAACATTTTAGACTAACCAACCCATTCTTACAAAAATATTTTTAGCCGTTGACTATAGCCCAGCAGAGGAACCTACGCATCGTGTACACCACCGTCCATCCCGGTCTAAATTAAAGGTAAGACCCACTGCCTCCATTTCCTCCTCTTCTTCGACCTCCAAAACACACCACCACCACCACCATACCAAACATCACGCCAAACACAGTAATAAGACCCCCGATCATTTGGCTGCTGCCATCGAATTAAGTACGACCAACGCTATAGCAGCTCCTGCTCCCGCTGCTGGCATGTACTGGTCACGTACACTCACTTACGGTCGTGGACCTTCTCGTCCTTTACGTGCACATACTGCTAATCTTATTGGAGAACGTCTTTATGTCTTTGGAGGTTGTGATACCTCGCTTTGTTTCAACACGCTTTATATTCTTGATATGGGCAGGTATTTCTTCTTTTTTTTTTTTTTTTTTTTTGAGCAAGCATCCTTTATGTTTGACTAACACACTTTTTTTTCTCTCTTGTAGACACAATGACTTGGTCTAAACCACGTACAGCCAATGGAAATGGTCCTCCACCTTGTCGAGCCCATTCATGCACCGTCGTCGAACGTGATTTAGGCTCCGGTAAACGTTCACATCAATTATACATCTTTGGGGGTGGTAACGGTCCCGATTATTTTCAAGACGTTTATGTCCTGGATGTAGAAACTCTCATTTGGTCTAAACCCGAGATCGAACCTAGTTCACGTCCGTCCAAACGTAGAGCGCATACGACCTGTCTTTGGGAAGATAAAATTATTGTGATTGGTGGAGGAGATGGTGCGCGTGCCCTGGATGATGTTCACATGCTGGATGTCACCCCTCACCACAGTGAACCGTTAAAATGGACTAAATTACAAACGACCGGTATACCTCCACCCGCTCGAGGTTATCATACGAGTAACCTCGTCAAGGATAAATTGGTCGTCTTTGGTGGTAGTGATGGTCATGATTGCTTTGAAGACGTTCATGTCTTGGACCTCAGTACGTAATCACAGTATAAATAATTGGAAAAAAAGTTTCATATAACTGACATTTTCTTTTTTTTATAGAAAAGGGACGTTGGAGTCAGATCGAATTGGACCGTAAAATCCCTCGTTTAGCTCATACCTCAACACAGGTAGGATCTTATGTGTTTGTGATTGGCGGACATGATGGTAGACGCTATTCTCAAGACGTGCTATTATTTAACCTCGGTAAAAGATTATTTTTAGGGTTTAAAAAAAAAAAAAACTGGTATGAAAATACTAAAACCTTTTTTCTGTGTAGTGACAATGGGCTGGGAAGTACGTAAGGTATATGGAGCAGCACCTAACCCTAGAGGATATCATACCACTGTCCTTTATGATTCTCGATTGTATGTCTTGGGTGGCTATGACGGAAAGAATGTCTTTGATGATGTTCACATGCTTGAATTAAGCGCTTGTGCTTATCTTCCCCAAATCACCAATTTTGAAATAGACGTTTAAAAAATAAATAAAATAATATATATATCACAGCGAAAAGGAAAAAAAGTGACGTAAATTACTTGTCACCCTCTCTCAAAAAAATAAGCCGACTAAATGCCAAGACCCATATTTATTCTAGACGGTCCCTTTAAGAGAGAGAGAGTTTGTTGTACAAGTGGCCTTTTTTTTTTTTTTTGAAAAAAAAAAGAAGGGCTTTGTAATTTCTTACGTAATATGTGCATCAACAACATCAAAAAAAAAAAGCAGCCTAATATATATACCTCTCTTTAAAAAAAAGTAAGGGCCAGATCCATCTTTTTCGGGGGGGGGGGTTGAGATATATATTTGCAGTCTGTGAGACTCTTTATTATTGCTTCTTTGTTATTCTATTCCAGTTGTTCCTTTTTCTGTAGAGATGAAATTAGCCAGTGAAAAGACAGTAAGGTTTAGATTGTGCACGTTTATATAGAATGACATGAGCCCGCAGCCCCCCCAACAACAATATATATATATAAATTTTAAAGCGAGCCACTCCATGGAATTGTGTACAACCCACAATCTATATATTTCTTTTTTTTCTGCTCTTTTTGCTCCCGTGATTTTTTCATGAAAAAAAGAGAGAGGATTCACACACACACACATGTATAATTGGGGGGAGGGGGGCTGCGGGTTAATATCATTGTGTTCAATGACACCATCCCACACACGCCCTTCTTTTTTATTATCATGAGACTTTTTTTTTTTTTTTTTGGGTGTGTGTTGGGATAGACGGATGATACAAACTAGATCGAGACAACGGCTGACATTTACAAAGAAAAAAAAAAAGAAAAAAGAAAAAAAAAGAGCCAAGTAAAATAGACTGCCTTTGCATTAAAAAAAAAAAAAAAAAAAAAAAAAAAAACTATAGAGTAGAAATTACATCTAATCTCCGATTCTATAGTTTTTTTTTTTGTTAAATTAGTCTGTACACATCAAAAAAAAAAAAAAATGCTATGACGAAATCAAAGCCCTCTCTATCTCACACACACACACACATTCTTTAGTCAATCCGGGAATATCTACTGTGTGGATTCATGTGAAAAGAGACACCCTGAACAGTTTCATTCCATGCACTGCTGTTTTATGAATAAAAAAAAAAAAGTTCTGAAATCACATTGTTGTGATACCCTTATTATAATTTTTATAGAACACATAAACGAGCCTGCCTTTTCATTTTTTTCTATAATAGAAACACACACATAAATAACTGCTAGACTTTATTTAGTCTACCAATCTAACAGAGTGTTTTTAAATAATAAAATGTTACACCTTGCTAATGTCATCAGCATTTTGTTTTGTTTGGGTCCCTTGAAAATAGTCTCTTTTGTCATGATAGCTCTCTTTTATACAAAGGTTAAGGCGTTAAGAAGAATATCACTCGAATGCATCAAGGTACGTCGTACAAATGACTCTTTCTCTCTTTAAAGGATAATCACTGACGCCTGTCTTTTTTATTACTGCATGAAATCATTTCATGTTCACATGCGTTTTTATCATCATTGGCTGAGAAAAAAAGAGGGAGGAGGGGGGACTATAATCTATACCCAGATTAGAAAGTCGTATGTAACCCTCCACACACACTCTCTCCCCCCCCCCCTTCAAATTAAACCCCACATTTTAGAATGACGATTTTTTTTTTTTTTTTTTTTTTTTACTTTTTACTTTTGGGAGTCGCTTGATATAGTAAATGATTTGGCTAGTCTAATTTTGTATAAGATGTGGGTCCCCTTCCCTTATCAAATCGTTATCTCTTTTGATCAGACATGTAACTGATCTTTTTTTTTTTGCCTCTGTAAGCATGCACAGCTTTAGAACTCGCTTTGAACCCTGATAGGACCTGCTCAAAAAAAAAATAAAAAAAATAAAGAGAGGGCATGAGCAAGTCTTCTTTTATTGCTTATACAGTTCCCACAAAATTACATGTACACACACAAACACACAGTTTAATTGAATAAAAGTAAAAAAAAAAAGTTAAAATAGATTTAACTCTATTTGGAACATATTTCAAAAAAAAAAAAAGATATGTTGTGGGCGTGTGCACACACAGCAGGGCCTTTTTTTTTTCTTAGCTGGCAAAAAAAACTCCGAATTGACTCTTTCTGTTTTGGGAATAAAAAAAAGGGGACGCATATATAAACAAGCGAATCTAAATGCGACACTTTCCCTTTTTCTCTCTTGTAACTAATACAATAAAATAAAATAAAAATATATATAAAATAAACGTAATCTATCATGGTCGTCTACAGAAATATTCAAAATACACATCGCCCTACCAAGGCTTCCTTGACTCTGGTTATCAAGGTGGGCACTTCTTCTATCTGTGATGAAGTCACACATTATCCTTTGCTTGGTAACTTGTCTCGTATTGTCGAAACCATCATTCAACTCAAGCGTATGGGCCATCGCGTTGTTCTCGTCACAAGCGCTGCGGTCGGTACAGGCTTAAGAAGACTCAATATGACTGAAAAGCCTTCTAAACTTGCCGCAATTCAGGTAAAGCATGTGAGCATCTCTAATATATCTCTCTCTCCTTTTTGAAAAAGTAGCATTCACTCACACACTTATCCTTTTTCTAGGCTATTGCTGCTGTAGGTCAAGGTCGTTTAATGAGCATGTATGATGATCTCTTTGGTCAGTTCAATCAACCCGTGGCTCAAATCTTGTTGACTCGTAACGATTTAGCTGATGTAAGTTCTTTTTACTCTGTCTTTTTCTATTTATTTTTCATTTTATTAATCTCTCCATGATAGCGCTCACAATACTTAAACGCAGTCAGTTGCCTTGAAGAACTTTTGGATATGGGTGTTGTCCCCATTATTAATGAAAATGACTCCATCTCCGTCAAAGAAATCAAATTTGGTGACAATGACACTCTTTCTGCCATTGCCTCAGGTATGGTCAAGGCTGACTATCTCTTCTTGATGACGGATGTAGATTGTCTCTATACGGACAACCCACGCAGTAATCCCGATGCAAGACCTGTACTTGTCTGTGATGATATTGAACTTTTACGTAAACAAATCACTGTCAGTGCACCCGGTAGTTCTCTCGGTACGGGCGGTATGATTACCAAATTAGTCGCAGCCGATCTCGCCACCGCCGCTGGAGTCACTACCGTCATCGCACGTGGCGCCACACCTGAAAATATTATTCCCATCATTGATTCCTCCTCCAGTGATCCCAAAAAATTACCTTTACATACACGTTTTGTCGCTAAACCTAAACCTCTCATGGACCGCAAATGGTGGATCTTACATGGATTACATACCGCTGGTACCGTCTACGTTGAAGGTGAAGAGATCAAAAATGCTATTCATGACGGTCAAGTGGATAGCTCACTTTTCGCTCATTCCATCTCTAAAGTGGAGGGCTCCTTTGTTGAACATCAGGCAGTACGTTTGGTCTTACAACATAAGAATGCTCATGGTATCATTGATAATATTACCGTTGCCAAAGGAATCGTGAATTACTCTTCACAGGAAATTATGCGTATCATGCTTGCTAAAGAAAGCACCATTATTGATTCTCTTGGTTATAAGGATGCCGATTGTATCATTCATCGTGATAACATGGCTATCACCGTGTAAAAGTCTCTTTCATCATTACTATTTCTTTTTTCTATATTTTTTTGCATATATGTTACCCCCTCCCACCCCCCCCCCTTTTTTTTTCTTTCTTTTTTAATCGCATTTCTTTATATTCTTTCTCTTTCTCTCATTCTTTTTTTTCCCCCACCGAGAAATAAACTTTACCTCTCTATTTTTTTTTAAAAAAACTGATAAACTAATTGAATCAGTCCAAGTGTGAAATGTCTATCATGTTCTATTAAGTTCTCTCTACGCTATCACATGTTCTAATTACGTTGTATATATCACTTTATATTTCTATCAAAACGTAAAATCATGATTTCAAATGTACATCCATAAAAAAGAAAATAGATGACAGCACGCTAACGGATTCCCACCAGGCAAAAAAAAAAAAAAAAAAAATCTTTATTACTGCATTAGGAAATAGCCCGATCGTGAACTTCACAGACACCTGAAATCAAAAACTTTTCCTCTCCCCTCCCCGTGACATTTCTTGTAAGACGCTTTTTTACTCCCCTTCCTCAGATGACAATGTTTTTATTTTTATTTTATTTTTTGCCATCGGATAAGTCTTCTCTTTTCGGTTTTCACAAAAAAATTACTTATTTCACTCAATGAACCAATCGCTTTTTTTTTTTTTTTAGGTGGCATCATCCGATACCCCTTTGTTGTTGTTCCCATACCAATTTTTCCTTTTAAAATCCAATCTCGATCGATTTTTACTTGTATCAGGGACAAGACCTGACTCACTCTGAATGTGAAAAATGAATAATGCCACACAACGCTTTTTTGTAATCATTTTTAAAGAAAAACGAATACATGTAACAAAAGGTCCCTCATGGTTCCTACACCAAAAAAAAAAAAAAAAGTATCGTGTAAATCAAAAAAAAGTGACACACACACACACATATTTTAATAATAAAGAAATATCCCTCACTTGTCGTCCCCCAACCGTCCCCTCCGGAACCCAACTTCCGGGAAATCTAGACAAAAAGACAGAAGAAGGAGGCTGTACGTGATAGATTGTGCTGCAAAGAAAGATATTATTCCCATTCAAATAGTAAAAACATGATCCTATTAAGAAAAAAGACAATCGCATCAAAGTATTCAATAATATAAAATACGGGTTGGATTTATCCCCACCCTCAGTAGTCTATAATAAATCATCTAAACTATTTTATATACATGTTTAAAAGTGAATTAAATAAATGGGTCATATCTATTTTTTTTTTTTTTTTTTTTTTTTTGTGATGTGAGTAGCTTGCAATTAAAATAGAAAGAATATAGCGTCATTTTTTTATAACAAAAAAATAGGAGTCCGGTATCACTTTCATCATCACACTGTTTTACCTTTTTTTTTTTTATATATATATAAGCAATCAAAATCGATTTCTCTAGATTCACACCACCGTATTAACACAACGTGCAGTTTGTGTAAATCATAAACTCAAGCATTCGAGCGACCCCAAACAAACGATTGGAAATTCGAGAGTTTCCCAACTCGTAACTGAGACGACATCACATGGCCTGATCTTTGAACAACAAGGAGTTGGTTATTTTCTTCTATTAACAAAATGAAAGCTTAGTGTGCATGTTAACAGAGAGGTCTACACACCCCTTTAAAAAAGGAGGATTGGTTAGATATAGGAATATGATTTTCTAGGTCACTTAACAATTACCACCGAGTTTCCCTGTAAGTTATTATACAACTTTTTTGTAATTACCCTCAGAAGAAGACTTGGAAGGTGTTTCGAACTTGATTAATCCAATAAAATCTAAAATGAATGAGGGGGGGAGGGGTGAAGTAGGAAATAGTTTACCCATCAAATAATGAATGTTTCTTTTAAGGAGGGCTTACAACAGTTGCAGTAACAGACGGAATATATCCTCCATGGCTAATGACAAAATAAATTATATTCAGGTATTAGACAGAGACTACTGGTACTTTTGTCGACTATGTTTGCTCTCTCTCTCTCTTTACCATACGAAAAAAAAAAGTACATTCTGACGGTCTTTGTCATTACCACATTGAACGTCATAAGACGAAAGTACTTTACTACATTCTGACATGATTTTATTTCTTGAAAAAAAAAAGTATTAAAAATCATAAAAATTCCATTTCAGTATCTCATTAATATACTTTAAGCTTTTGAGCATGTATCATAAGCAAAAAGGGACTATACCGGTTCTCAAAGTCATAGCTCACCTTCTATGATTTCTACTGCTCAAGATTAGCTCATGGGGGGGGGGCCAACTATTTATCATGATTGCGATTACAATTTGTACTTGTATTAAAGTACAATTTATCTGTTTACTCACGTTGCGAAAGTAATGCCAAATACAAAAAAAAAAAAAAAATCTGATCAAGCCTTTTGTTTCGTCCAATAATTTATTGTAATATTTCAAGATGTGATCCTATTATAATTTATTCGTTTTTCTTAAGGGACAGCTAATTTCTCCTTAGAGACAACCAAAGTGCACGTAGTAGCAACGTAAGATCTGTGATTTGGATGTTCTGTAGACCTGAGAACAATATACAATCAAAAAACAATATAACAATTACGAATAAATGTATATTAAACGTTTTATACTTATTTCGACAATTTTATCATCACTCTTTCACCTCTCTGAGCTCGTTTGATCTTAATCTTACGCAAAAATATTAAGGTAAAGTCCGAACGAGAAGCTGAAAGTAAACTGTAAAACACATACACTGGTTCACACTATGTTGGTTGTAATAAAGGTGTATATATTTCAAGTTATTAAGTTATACTCCATGTCTATTAAAAGTATCATAATCCCAAACATTACGACTACGCGCACCCTGGCTGTCCCTAAGAAACCCGTAATTTATTTGTGAAAATAATAAAACAAATATTTTTGCCAATGTTTATATTAGATAAAAAAAAACAAACTTGAAACTTGTGACCCGTGTCGATCACATGAACCGCAACCCCCCCCCCTTTATTTAAAACTCAAAATTTAGTTTTCCAATACATTTATCAATTACACATTTTATCACAGCAGAGTTCTTTTAATCCATTTTTTTATCTGGAATAAAGATATACTTTCATCTCGTTATTTCTCAGCATTACTGGAATCTGAAAAAACAAGATATTATCTTCTGTAGTCAATCTTGTTCCGATGTAGGTAATATTAAAACGACCATGATTTAAAAAAAAAATGCCTAAATTTTAACATGTTTTGTATTATTACAAAGTTAAAATGTACGAAAAAAAAAAAAAAAAAAAAAAAAAAACTCTACCGGTATCAGTAATGCTGCCATAGTCAGGTTTAGATGGTGGCATCATCGGTATGGTTCCAGTGATGCCAAGGTTAGCTGGAGAGATCTTCTTCACGCAAACAAGTCAAAGACATCGAGAAGGAGCAGGAGAGTGTCCTTGATGATTTCAAGGCAAAACATACCTAATTTCGTCTTTCCCCACCCCCCTACAACTATACAGACTTGTCTGCTAAAACTGTTCAGCTCTCAGTACAGGCCGGGAACTGACATCATCAGCAAGCTGGTTTTGACTGATTGACATGTGATGAACATGTTGTCTAACGCTCGTATCTGAACATTACAACAAGCTTCCCATCATTGTGGTATTTGGCATCGCAACTGTAACTTAGTTATTCCAAAACAAACAAACAAAAACTGTCAAAAGTAAATTCCCCTTTTTTTGCCGGACAGGTGCCAAACCTTGGACAGTGTTTACTGTAAAACGAAATCCCAGCATTATCAAATGGATAAAGAAGAGGATACATTGCACTCTTTGCGAGCGGTTGGTCACTTCTTCTGTTCTTAGTCTCTGTCACTGATTACCTTGGGACTATGGAAGGAATGGTTCATTCATTATAAGCTACTTATTACTCCATTGCTCATGCCCATATCGACAATTTTACTTGGGGAATAGGAAGCTAAAAGTTTTGGATAATTCTTCCCGGGACGCAGAGGCTAAATAAATAGAAATTGTAGTATATTAGTAAAATTCAATGTCTACACCTTTGTATTTTTTTTTTTTTTTTTTGATTTTATAAAATATGCTTCATTATCAGTACATGCTACTGCGGCTACACTGTAAATGTGTCATAAAAAAAAGAGCAATGCGAAATTTCTTTTCATATTCAAAACAACCCAAAGGTACCCTTATATTGGGCACTCTCCATTGACCACCGCGTACCCATTAAGCAATTTCCCAAGTACAATCTTTAGGCTTGGGAAGATTCGCTTTTTCTTCGTTTTATAAAAAAAAAAAAATAATGTTCGACTATTTCAACACGAACGAAGGGTAAGTAAATATGTTATAAAAACGAATATTCTCTTACGTAAAATTGTTTTAGATGACCATTTACAAATTCTATTCACATCCTCCAAACTTTTTATCTTCTTCCTCCCCAATTATCATTACTGATACTCAAATAATCAAGGCAAAACAATGCCTTGAAAAAAGGAGATGAAGCGTCAACTAAAAAAAAAAATTATTAGGATTAAAAGTATACACTCGATACACTCATTTCTCTCCTTAGAAAATCAATTTATGCACTTTATTACTGTATAAAGGCTGTTAACTCATACAATGGATGACTTCCAAAATGCAAAATAGAATTAAATAGAATAGACTTAATTTTATGGGTTGTGTAACGTGGAATTAACCTTAAATTTCACCGCTTAAATTTTTGAAGTTAATTCGACCCCCCTACCCCCCCCCCCCGAATTAAAAAAAATTAACAAAAAAATCATCTTTCTATTAAATAATTCATTTCTGATAAACGCTAATAACATTCAGATAATAAATATAAGATCTATGAATAATATTTATCAAAACAGTTTATTTATTTGGCTCTTTTACGCTTCTGAGAACCGTCTTTTTTGCCCTTTCAGGAGAAGTAACAGTGAGTTGCTACTGTGCATATAAAACTGATGGGTTTTAGTGCGAACGGAAGGAGCATCATTGATAATAGTTAAACTATCTTGGTTACCGGTGTCTGGATGTATTCAAACATCATTGTCATCTGATAATATAGCTGTTTAGGTAGAGTTTTGCATATATGGTACGGGTCAAAAAAGTTAATTCTATTTTCAGTGTTTTGGAACAGAAGTAAAATTAACTCGGAAAATCAAATTTCCGAAGTTAATTCTATTCTATTTAATTCTATTTTGTATTTTGGAAGTCATCCAATATCTAAGTAAAAAAAAAAACGCTTTAAGCTTGCTGAAACACATTTTCGTCTACCTAGAATTATACGTATAATAAATAGTCATTTCTTTATTTAGCAAATAGAAAATGAAAAGCAAATGTACGGGGACGTGTGTGTCTGTGAGTATGAGAGGGAATTAAAAAAAAAAAAAAAAACTAATGTCAACTATCCAAAGAAATCATGACAAGTTCTTTTACGGCTTTTGTGGGGATCCACAAACTCATAAAGAAGACTTATATTGACTGATCTTGATGACCTTTCTTTTATGATCGATGGGGATAGACTAGGTTTGCAATGGCTCCAGAAAGCATTTGTAACCTGAAGTAGAAATTGCAGATTTTGCGGACAGCAGAAAGCGGATATGTCTTTTAATGATTTCGGAAACGATACTTTACCGAGTTCAGTCATCGTGTATAGTTTATGACATGGTAATTGAGTCATATAAAATGAAACAGAAAAGCCTGTAATACGTCAATATAAAAAAAACTGTACACCTATCACAAGTAAGTGCACTTACCATGAATTTGGAAACTAAATGAGGCATCTAAAAGATGATTATCAAGGCATTCTTTGGTTAGATGGGTTAATCGTAAAAAGTCGTTGCAAAGTGCTGCTTTATCGCATGTCGGCTGACTAATCTTCACTTCACCAAATCCAAGGTTGAAACCAAACTGTAACTGGTCGATCGTTGTAACGGATGCGTCTGGTCTTAAAAGATCGTCCTCAGCTTGCTTATTTAACCATCTTAAGAGTGTGTTTCTTTCATTATCAGATATAATGGCAGATAAAAAAGGGTCGAAATAAATACTCCACAGTTCTGATTCAGAAATAGTAGTGATATCTACGATTGGATCTTTAGGGAGTTTTAAGACTCTATAGAAAGAAATTCCACATTAGCATTAATCAGCATATAAGAGTTATTGATAGTACTTACAGCATTGCAATGCCTATGATGACTCGGCGTTTTTCATAATCCAAGGGATTGGAAAATACCATAAGATTAGTAGCGATATTAAGTACACTTTGGGTTTGATTTGTTAAATGTTTTAATACGAGGTTTAACTGTGTTAATTCATCACTGGTAAAATCAAGCGAGGATTTCATTGACGTTTTTAGTTGTTCATTTGTGATATATTTAATATTCTCGTCAGTGAACACTTCTCTTATCATTTTGCTATGTTGCAATGGTTTTAAAACTAGTATGTGGTTTAAGGCTGATAACTCTTGAACATGAGTTTCAATTGGGATTAAACCTTCAGTCTTAACAAACTGTTCGACACGTTTATAATATTCAGTGAACAAGGTTGTAACATTGATACCATTCTCCATAATCCAAGGTTCTACTTCGACACTTTCAACTCCTTCAGTTTTATTAATTTTATTTTGCTCATCTTCATGATACTCAGTAGCTTCTTCATCAGTTTTGTCAGTTTGAGCGTCTTTTTCTTGATTCTGACTATTATCCATGGTTCTTATTTGGTCAATTTCAGACCTGACAACATCCTGAACGTATTGGGCGCCTTCAATATGTGTGTTTAAGACTGTTTCTTCTCTTATTTTCTCTAGCCAATAGTTACTATTCTTCTTTGACTTCATCCATATGTTATGCTCGTTTCTAATGTTCACAATGTTTTTGGCGCCTTTCAGTTCATTGTTGATAATATTCTTATATCTTCTTGAAATTTTTTGTACTGAATTATACTCATGGCCAAATGCATCATAGAACTTTCTTGTTGTCAAATTGCACAAGTTAGAGAGACACCATTGAGTGTCCTCTGGAAGGGATTTCTTATCACCTTTATGCTTTTTGATCTTGTGTTTTTTGAATTTGCCATCACAGTAAATGAATATACTTGAAATGAGAAGAATGGATAAGCCCGAATTTTTGAGCGGTTTTTAAAAGTAGAGGACTGCTTTGCTTTTTCATTTAAGGGTGTGCGTCATTTCTAGAGTGACGTAAACATTTTGTTGATTAAACGCAGAATAATTCTTTTTACATTTTGTGCTGATACAAGAGCTGGAAGAAAAGAGCCATTCAGAAGTTGAAATGAATATGTCATGTAGATTTAAGGAAAAGATTTTAAAAAAGTTAAGTATGATTGTGCATCTAGTTCAAATGGGCATAAAGATGCGCTTGCAACCACAGCTACCACCAGTCGCTATACTGAAACTGCTTACCCTGCTATCATAACTTATTTGTTGTGGCCTGCGTTAAACTTAAATGTTCGACCCCCAAAGCAAATAAGGTATATATTGATATGTAATTAGCTCAGTGTGCTTGGTTTTAGCACAGGTTCCCGATACTTTCTCCCTTGCGTTTTGCTTAGGTGCAGGACCTTTGACATTACCCGGAGAAAGGTTCTTTATGTTTCTAGAATGCGCTTGCAACCACAGCTACCACCAGTCGCTATACTGAAACTGCTTACCCTGCTATCATAACTTATTTGTTGCGGCCTGCGTTAAACTTAATTGTTCGACCCCCAAAGCAAATAAGGTATATATTGATATGTAAGTAGCTCAGTGTGCTTGGTTTTAGCACAGGTTCCCGATACTTTCTCCCTTGCGTTTTGCTTAGGTGCAGGACCTTTGACATTGCCCGGAGAAGGGTTTCTAGAGATTTGAACTAGGACTTTAATATTTGCGCTGTACATTCTAATTAAATATAACATTTAGGAACACTTCTTTATATTACCAACAAATGACCCTCTGTTATGGATCTTTTCAAGACACTTTGCATATGTTGAAAACAAATCGGTATATTCCCATCCTCTATGACTTATTGAATTGTGAAGAAGCAAGTTATATACAGACCAACAAATCAGATCATGCCATATGTGTTCTTTTATTATAAAAAGTTTTGGAATATAATGGATAATCCATTGTTGCCTCATTAATTCCCCTACATGCAGAACGGGAAGAAACATAACCGAAAACATGTCAAATACAATAAACTTGGATTAGGCGCTTAATCTTGAAGAATTTCGATGGCAACAAAAGCGAGTTTAGAAAAATAATGCAACTGCTACCACTAAAACAAACTATGGCCTAATGAAAAAATAAACATCGAGCTTGGCTAGGATCCAAAGTGTGCTTATGTAGTTTATTGAAAAGTGAGCTCAAATGATTTTTTTTTTTAAGGCGAAGCCATGACCTCCAACCGTATTATACGGATTCGCTAATCATTCAAAACGTTAAGTTATTAAATGTTTTAATAAAGTAGAGTTCTCAGTAGACCATCTTTTTAGATATAAAAGTGTTATACTTTGAATTATATAATATACAATCGAAGACATTAATTTGTTTATTTACAATTTTGAGTGGACATGCCACAATCAGAAGAAGAGGAGGGAAATGACCAAACAGTTTACCGTCTCCGTCATCGTTTCTTTCGCTCAAAATGATTAGTATCAAGTGAGCAAGAATATGCTAGAAAATGTGTGTCTGTTCATATCAAAATATATATTAATGAATTCTCAGCACATCTTTTCTTTTTCAAAATCTGCTTTAAAACGTGAGCATTTTGCATTTAATTATAAGCAACTTTTAGTGAAATCTAAAATACATATCATTTTCAGGTCAATTTTATTTGACTTATTGTGACATTTCTTTTATTTCAAAAGAACAAAGTTTTTAGACATAAAGGGACATTCATTTTCAACTTAGTGCCATTAATTTTTTGGAAAGTGACATTTATTTTTTGGTTACGGACATTTAATTTTCTCAAAGTGACAAAATTTACCGTTCTCACTGTAATTTAAAATACACCATTCCATCTTAATCATCATAATCTCTCTCTCTCTAGATAATAACACACAAGTTCTCGTATGTCATATCCCGATAAACGCTTTTTGTTCATGATTCAACTCTCTCTATTGCGGAACATGCATAATTGAAGATAGCAGTAACGATGAATAAACATAAAAAGTATAATTTGTGTGGTAAATAAAGAATGATTTTGTATTCAATTAAAATAGGGCATTAGGGATCCGCTCTATGAGCTTAAATGAGAGATCTAGGCATAAGTCTAAACAGGGCAATGATGACAATTTTTTTTTTAAAAATTGATAAGCATATTTAATCGTTCCCGCTCATTTTGTTTATATGATGAGCCTTTCCCCCCACCTGTTTCATCAGAAAACAAGACACTTATTCAAAAAGACCGAGCTCCCTTAAGTTATAAAGTCTCACTTTATGATCATCAAATGAATCATGCAACTCAAATGACGAAAGAAATCGTTGGATGAGTACACATGTACATCATGAACGGCTTAACCTCGGTTTGCTACTGCTTGGCGGTCCTCCAATAATACATTGGGGACGATCCATTTTCTTCTCTTTTTAGGGGCCCATTTAATATTTTGATAATAAATAAAAAAAAAATAGAGTGTGCAAAAATGATTTTAGCTTGGCATTCAAAATATCTTTTTTTTTTTACTGCAGCCATGGGTGAGCTTCCTTTTTTTTGGAAGAGAGCGAGGGGGGGGGGGGGGGACGATTTAATGGGTTGCTCAAATTGATAGTAAGATTGTTTACCCCCCCCCCCCTATTTCTCACTTGGGAGAGGGTTAATGTTTCGTTGTCATAGCAGCAGCAGAAAAAAAAAGACGTGTCAATAAAGACGATTGGCAACGGATAGATGGCGTCTCATCTAAAACACGTATCCATACAAGATGACATGAATTGATTGGACAGACAACACCTTCGCATTCTATCAGGTCCTATGACCCATTTAAAAAAAAAGAGAGAGAGAGAGAGAAATGCGCTGCTTTAAATAAATCTGCATGAATAAAATTCCAACCAGACTGTCAAAAAAAGAAGAAATTCATAGTGTTTTTGTGTGACTTGAGAGAATGATCAAACAATAAAAAAAACTCGAGATTTTATAATAAGTCGTGCTTGGGGGGGAGGTGGCTTTGGACACGTTTTTTTTTCTAAAAAAAAATAAAGGGAGGATGAAACGATAATTTTACTGAGTTGCCAGACACAAAAGATTTATAAAATGAAATTATATTCCCCTCCCCCCCCCCTTTTTTTTTTGACAGTTCGGACACTTTTTAATGAAACACTTCATTGTGTTTCTCTGTGGGGGGGGGGGGGGAAGAGGCACTTATGACGTAAAAAATGAGTTCTCCCAATTTACATTTATATAGAGCATTAAGAAAAATCCAATTTTAGAAACCCTCGGCCCATCCCCCCTTGTTTCTATTTTTAAGTCAATCATTTTAAACTCCCGCCAATTTAAAAAAAAAAAAAGGTCTCTCTCTCTCTCTCGTTTTTTTTTTTTTTTTTTCTTAAACATTTTTTTGTTTTTTACTTTTTTTTTATATACTTTCCCCCCTCAATGCCGTTTTTTAAAAAGAAGAAAAGTAAGGTGCCAACCACGGATGCCAGTAAACGTTTACCACCTGACATGGTCTATAGTCTTACGCCTCGTCATGGTCATGCCCAAGATGTCTTTGATGAGAATAATGTACGTCAAGTCGCTGGATGTTTACCTATTGATCCTATTCATAAACGTTTCCTGTTAGTCTCCTCCTCCAGTAATCCTGGTAGCTGGGTTATTGTAAGAATATTATTATTATTTTTTTTAGCCCCCCTTTTTTATAAAACTCATATTCACCTTTTTCTCTCCTTGTATATAATAGCCAAAGGGTGGATGGGAAAAGGATGAAACTCAACAACAAGCAGCAATGCGAGAAACCTGGGAAGAAGCAGGTATTAAGGGTATCATCACTAGACACATTGGCGTCTTTGCCGAAAAATCCAAGACAGGTGTGAAAGCACATCATTGGATCTATGAAATGGAAATTATCGAAGTGACAAAAAAGTTTCCCGAAATGAAGAAGCGAGAACGTCGTTGGGTAAGCTAAACCATTTTTTTTAAAAAAAAAATAAGAGACCAATGTATAGAAAAACGTGAGAGAAAGGGACTCACATTCAATTTTTTCTTTCTTTTTAGTTTACGTATGATGAAGCCATGTTGGTGGTAAAAGCATCGTATATCCATGACGCATTAAGCATGTCTAGCTTGAGTCCACTAGTCCATCCTAACCCAGAATCACTCCAGGACAATGAAAAGAAGAAGGAAAAGAAAAAGGAAAAGAAAAAGAAGCAACAGGAACTAGAGGAAGCTCTTCTTACAGAAATAGACTTGGAAGAACAACGTTTAAAGAAAGAACGAAAGAAGGAAAAGAAGCGTGAAAAGAAGGAGAGAAAATTAAGAGAGGCTGAAGAACAAGTCACCTCCGACGAAGATGAACAAGGTGTACCTCTCACAGACGATCAAAAGAAGCAACGCAGACTCACTCGTCTCGAAAACGCTGCTGCTGCTGCTATTTCTACCGATGAAGAAAATTCAGACAAGGAAGAGGAAAAGAAAAAAAAGAAAAAGAATAAGAATAAGGGTAAAAAAGGTGAAATATCCGAATTAACAGAGGAGGAAATGAATCCCATGTTTAGTTCATCGACCTTGAATACCGTCCGTAGTACAGAACAAAAAGCAATCGATGAAGACAAGTATAAACCCATCGTTCAACATTTACCTCTCAATCAACAGTTACGTCAAACCCATATTTCTTCACATCCTCCTCAACCACATCAATTCCCTATCCCCCAGCCTCAATTTGGCTCTCCTCAGCCATCTCGCTCCACACCACCACAACAAAGACCTTCTCCTCAACAACAACAACAACAGCCACAAAATAGACCTGCTCCCCAACAGATACAACACCAACAAAGACCTTCCCCTCAACAACAACAACAACAACAACAGCAGCCTATGCGCTCGCAACAATCCATGCACTCGCAACAATCCATGCACTCGCAACAATCCATGCACTCGCAGCAGTCAATGCACTCTCAACCATCCATTCATTCTCAGCACTCACCGCAGTCATCCCCTATGCACTCACCGCCGATGACCATGGGGTCAAGACAACACATGCCACCCCAAGGGAGACCACAATTATATTCTCCCAACGGTACTGCATCCGCCGCCGTTGCCATTGCAGGAGGAGGAGGGGGGGGTCCAGGACAGAGACCCCCAGCCATAGGGGGATATTCCCAACCACAAGGAGGAGGAGCACCACCACGTAATGCACATGGACAACCCTCTTTTGGGGGAGCTTCGTATCCAGGACAACCGTATCAAAGATCGCCACCACAACAACAGTATGGTGTACCCTCTGCTACAAGACCACGTAACCATCATGTTGTAGAAGATCATTTTTAAATAAAATAAGAAAAAGCTAAAAAAAAAAAAAAAAAAAAAAAAAGAAAACTGTCATATTTTACCCACACAGATACCGTGACACCCTCTTTTTTTTTTTTTTTCGTTCCATGTCATATGTTAATGCACGTGCACAAGGGTAGACCTGATTTGACGTTCGAATGACGAACGAACGTGATTTTTTGTGTGTGTGTGCGTGTGTGTGTGTTTTTTTATTACAAAAAAAAAAGAGGGGTCATGTGGCCACTTTAGGTAATCATCCACACGGTCTTACAATGGAGAGAGAAAAGATTATTTTTAGTAAATGGTTTTAAAAAGGGTTCAACAAAAAAAAAGTTAATAGTTTGGGTTGGGTAGGGCGTGTCAATATTTTTTTTTTTCTTTTTAGGGTGAGAAAGTGAATGTGATATTTTGTATGAGGATTTTTTGTTTGTGCGCCAGGCAAAAAAAAAGGGGGGGGGGTAAATTATACAGCAAAAAAAAAAGAAAGAAAGAAAGATAATAGGGGGATAAATAAATGATACAAAGAGAAATAAATGGAGTTTTTTTTTTGTTTTTTTTTTAAGGGAAGTTGTTATCTTCTTCTGTTATGTGTCATTCTCTTTTGAGGTGGGTATTTTGTAGGAGCCAATACTTCAGTAGCTGATCGCTTTCTCAGCCGTCGATCATGATAGACATCATCTGATTATTTTATATAAAATGAATAAAAAATAAAAACTTAAAGAGTTAAAAAGGAGAGCTTACCGAGATGGTGTCGATTGTCATAAGGCATGATGATATCCAGCTCATTTTTTTCTTCTTCTTCTTGTTCAAGCATAGGTTGTAAAATACGTCTTCTTGCATTAATAAACCAATTACTAATTTGGTTCAGGTTCAGGTTCGTCTCAGCTGCTAAAGACGCTTTCTCTTCTTCGGTTGGATACGGGTGTTTCTTGTGTCGAGAGAGCCAATCACGTAAGATGGCTGTCACGGCTTTTGGCAGATTCCCACGTCGGCGTTTATTACTGCTGCTGCTGCTGCTGTTGTTATTATTGCTGTTGTTGTTGTTGCTGTTACCATGGCTGTTGGTAACTACCTTCTTGACTTCGCCATGTTTGCCTCGGAATCGACCACTGTCGTCATACGGTACTTGTGGCCCTTGGCCTCCATAGGGATGGTAGTGAGGTGGACTGGGTGACGACACAAGTGATGGGACTGGTGAATGATCTAATGGTTCTGGATGATCTATTATGATTTTTTTTTTTAGTTTTTTTTTTTTTTTTTCGGTGCACAGACACACACACACACACACACATATTTATTTTTTTAAGTTTTTTGACAGTACCTCTTGTCCAGGTAATGATATCAAGCCAATATCGACCATTGGTCTGCAACATTTCATGGATTCGTTTCTTGTGTAAATCAAGATGACGTCCATAAGACGGGTCACCATAAGGGATATGAACGTGTTGTAGGTCACCTGAGCCTGCCTTTACATATTGGTGGTCATGAAAGAGGATGACAGGGCTGAAAGTGCGCAGCTTCTAAAATAAATTTTTATATTGACAGTTTTAGGTGAGTTATCTCTTTTAAAAAAAATATGTTCCAAACTCCTACCTGCTTTTCAATAGTTGTGGTCATTAGTTATATAGGGTAAGAAACAAGGGAAGTGTGTTTGTTTTTTGTAAAAAAAAAAAGATGATGATGATGATGATGAAGGATGATGGAGAAAAAAAAGTTATTATGAAAAATAGATATAAAGTATATAATAAAAAAAAAAAAAAAAAAAAAAAAAAAATGACAAGCGGGAGATAGATTTATTTAATGGGATTCAATTGGTTCCATATAATAAACTTTAAGCAGTTTATATATTAGATGAGAAGAAAAAAAAAGGAGAGAGAAGGAAAAGAAGAGAGAGAGATAGAAAGAGAGAGAGAGAAAGAGAAAAGGCAGATGATGGGTTTTATACATTAAAAAGCCACCTCCTGTACCACGCCTGACCCATCTATTCAGTGCACCTTGTACGTCATCTGGAAAATAATAATAATAATAAATACGCTATGGCCACTTTCCTCTCTCTTTCTCTTGTCAAGGCGCGCCTCTCCAATGGGGGCTTTGGGTCACCAGTGCACAATCAGCAGATTGGGATTCCATTATAAATCTTGCCTGATATATTTCTCTTTCTTTCTTTCTCTCTCTTTGCGCCACCCTAACTTTTATTTCCCTTTGTTTCATCTCCTATATTTATTGGGGGAAAAAGTGAAACTAGCTTCAAATGTAAAAGAGGGGAAGAATTGACAGAAGCTTTTTTTTTTTTTTTTACACTTTTTCTATTGTGATACTTGTAAAATATAGCTAATCAGAATTAAGATAACGTACAATTATCATGGTGTGTGACAACTATATTAAGCCATGCCTCATCGTCCCTCTTCCTACTGTAGTCATCCCCCCCCCCTCCCCTTTCTCCTTCTTTTTTATTTCTCTTCAAGTATCTAAATGAAGGGGGGGGGGGGGGCATTAAAAAAAAGCATTTGGTTTATTTGGGCCACCCCCTTTTTTCCAAGTCTATTTTGCATTAATAAAAAAATCGTCATGTAGGGTTTGACACTCCAAATAAGTCAGTTTAAAACGTGAACAAAAAGTGTCAGTTGACACTTGAGTTACGCAAAGATTTCACACGCGCAACAAAGAGAGATGTCCGATTATTTTATTTTTTTAACAGCGACTCATGGTTCACTTCTTGAAAAAAAAGAGATCCCATCAAAAAAAAAAAAAAAAAAAAAAAAAAAAATCGCTTAACTATCAATTATTCTCTTCTACGTATTTTAGACAATCCAATTCATATAATTAAACCCTTCAATGTGTCTCATTTCACAAATAATGGTTTTTTTAAATAAATAAATAAATAAAAACTTGACATGTGTAGCTTATGATTCGCAGCTTCATGACATAAGTTTACTTTTCATCAGCTTATTCACAGGTAATTAATAAAGCACCTCTTTTTTTTTTAAAAAAAAAAAAAAAAAAAAAAATCTTTATAGATACTACGAATCCAAAAAAATTTCGTTTCTTTCTTGCTTTAGAGTGGACGCTTACTTATCAGACATATCAGCAATTATTTAAGTGCTTCCCAATTACAGTAATTTTTACGTTTTGGGATACGCATGTGAAAGATTTGTCAAACTTGTCAGAGGAGGAAATTTATTGAAGTAGCAAACGCCTATTGTCATCTACTCAGTTTAGCCTCAACTCCCCCCCCCCCTCATTTCGCATGAATAAGAAATTATGTAAGCCTACCACAATGCTACTCTCTCGCTCAAGATAAGCTGCGCTGGAATCTGTCGGTCAAGCCAGCGACACGCTTTCCCCCATTAGCTTACCCTAAAAAGGTCTCTTCGATATTAGTTCATCACAGAAAAAAGTACGGTGGGCCACCATAGAACAATCTAAATCTTAGCTACTGTGGTTAGAGACTTACGTTTGACTGTGAGGTATATATCATTACGAAAACTAGCATTAGCTATAATAGTGAAAAATTGGTGGGTATTATATTTTTGTAAGAAAAAAAAAATGAAGAGAAGGGAAGGAAAAAAGTATTTAAACAGGTTTTACTTATAAACAAGAACTGGCTTATGTCAGGATGATGCCATTGTTTATTTCATCAGAAAAGTGTATGAAGGAGTTTTCGTGATAAACTGATATACAAGGCTTATTTCAGGATTATGTTTATTGAACCATCCACAGGTAAAAAAGTCTTTACTGAAATAATATAAAAACATTTGCAAATACTCCCTCAAGCTTAGATACAAGCAATTCAAGAACTGGGTAAATGTCTATCAGTGTTTCTGTAACAGTATATATCAATAATGAAGCATGATATGGGATGTCAAAGAACGTAAATTATTTCTTTTTTAGACTCATGTGTAACTTTTTACCATGTAGGTTGCATAATGATCAAAAAAAAAAAAAAAAAAAAGATCACATGAATCGAAAAAAAAAAAAAAAAAAAAAAAAAAAAAAAAAAACGTAGAAAATCTAAAAAAGACGCAAGTGTATACACTCGAGCCTTTTTTGTAAACTGTCGTTTCCAAAAATAAATTGTGTAATTTTTATGATTTATCCCACCTTAATCCTCATCAAACATGTGTTAATTATTTCAAATAAAAAAATAAAAAAGAACTACATGTCAACGTCTTCATCTATCTCAATTTACTAGGAAACGAAATAGGCCAAATCGCATACATGTGCTCTCTGTCTGATAAGTCCAATTACATCTAATAATACACAGTTCGTAATCTAACCCCCCCTCATCCATTGCCACATCAATGTAGTACAAAGACAAGTGATTAAAGAAGGTCAAACCGTCTTTTTAAATACCATTGAGCAACCATGATGACATATCGGTGTGTCCAGTCAAGTAGAATTCATGGCCTTATCTTTTTTTTTTGTTATCATGGAAGTTATGTACACTTTTTTTTAAAAAAAAAGTGATTATCAAGTGGTCGCTTATGCTGCGGACCAGGCATCTTTAGGGGGGATAAATTGGAAACGAACTGTCATCATGTTCCCTGGGTCATCATCAGATAAGACCCTCGTAATGTCATGACTTGTTTCACTCTAACCCCTTTTTATTATAATTAAAAAAAAAAGCACGGTGCATTTACCATGTCATGTCAAAAAATACTTGTTAAAGAAAAAGGCTTTTTTATTTTTCACATCCTCTTCTTTAAAAATGAATAAAATATACTACTTTCTATTTTTTTTTTTTTTTTTTTTTTTTTTGGCCTAGATGTAATAAAATAAACCTTTATCATTTGATGTACCCCCTTTCTAATGTAAGACAAAATAATCTTTGGTCTTATCCCCCACCCAAAGTGGCTAATTAAGGGTTTGTTATTTATCAACGTTTTAGGGAAGCATACCTCGTTTCAAATAACCATGTTTAAACATGACAGCCATTTTAATGTCAGTTTAAATACACACATTAAGGGTCTATTTCTCACGAGGGGGAGGGGGGGGGGTCGATAATGTTATTGTTACAATCAAATACTGACATGACATTACACAAAAAAAAATTAAGCTCTTTTTTTTTTTTTTTTCTTCTTTTCTACCCATTCGTGTTAATTACAATAACAATCGTTCTTTTAAAAATTAAAAAAAGACTCTAGTGGCAAATTCAGGGCAATACTCTGGTCATGGTCTAGTAACAACAACACATACACACACGCTAAGTCATTCAGAGATCCGATAGCTAAGCATTTCTCTCCATCTTTTTTGACATATCATCGTTTCCATAGTAACAAAAAATGACACCTTTTTATATTTATATATATATTTATTTTTTAGACAAAAAAAAAGAGATTAGAGACCCATCACTTCCTTCAATTGAGCCTTTCTCTGTTCAATTTCAGATTGTACGGAATTTGTATTGTTCATCAATTCAGATAAGGATTCGTGGAACGATCTTCCTTCGGTGCTGATGATGGCATCCACTTTTGCATCCAAATTGTCGAGCGTGACGAAATCCTGTGTAGTCGCATACAATTTCAAGAGTTGTTTGCGTCTAATCTCTCGTTGTGCCTTTTCCATCGCCAATCGATTCTGGGTACGTTGATGTGTACGATCCTCTGTATCTAAACTCTGCGTATCATTCTCCAAGGTCAACATCTCAACCACCTCGCGTTCATGCTCTCGTTGTTGTTGTTTGGCCTCTTCCAACTCGGCTAAACTACGTTCTAACTTTTGTTGGGTGGCAGCTAACTTTTCTGCAGACTTTAATTCCTTTTGTCCTTGCTTCTCTAATAACTCGCGTGCATACTTGTGTCGGGTCTCCTTGAGTTCTTGACGGTATAACTTTTGTGCACTCATCGCACCCTTCTCAGTCACATTTTGGCTATGACCGCTACCAGGCAGATGCGACGTCAGTGAACTGCCAATCTCGCGACGCTTGTGAACAACTTTAATACTCTCACGGCTTCCCTCAGGTGCTTGGAATCCAGGAGCATATCCCTTACGGCCAGGTACGTACTCGGTTGAAATGCGACGTACTTGTTGACTACCAAGCGCAAAACGACGGCAAAGAATGTTGACGTTCATCTATATAGTTCGAAAAAAAAAAGAATTATTTTTTTTTACAGACAAGGGTGGGGGGTTTTCCCCTTTTCCTTTTTTTCTTTGGACCTTTTTTAGAAAAGCAGTCCGATCAGGTGACCTTTAAACCCGTGCAGTTGTATGATGGGGCAGCCTTCATTCAATGCTTATTTTTTAAAATCTAGTATGACAATACATTGTTTTCCTTATGAAAGGATTTGTACCATACTATACTACATAATGATATAGAAAAACCATGATATCCATTCTACAATAGAAAAAAAAAAAAAAAGAAAGAAAGAGAGAGCGTAAATGCATTTATCGAGTTTTGGAGATGATGATAAAAGAAACGCATTTCCCTATGTACATGCGCGTGTAGTCGCATTGTAGGATAGGGTGTATGAACTGTCCCTAAGACCTGGGAAACAAGAGTAAGACCAATCGAAAAAACCATGGATGAAACGATTTATACTCCACCCCTCCTACCTCTATTCTTGTAGTCCATCCCACCCACTTCTCAGTTTTTGTTGGGAGGCATGGCTCTATTAAAAAAAAAGAGAAAAGAAAAAGGCCTGGTATTTATGCTGCTTTTAACTTGAATATTTCCCAAAAGCCTGTCAGGGAATAAATGACAACCGTGACGTTTTTTATAAAACTCCGATCCATAGATCACTCTGGAAAACACCAGAAAGAAAAAAAAAAGTCCATTCATAAACAAAAAAAATTATTTTTATAGTTCAAGCTTTCTTCTTTACTACAACACTTTTTTTAAAAGAAAAAAAAAAAACATGGAAAAATTACTTCAATGGGCCGTCAACCACACAGACAACAATGCCTTGTCTGAACAAGCTGCTGCTATTCGTCGAGGCGATGTTCAAGTCGATCCCAAACGTTACGATCCTAAAGTACTTGAAGCTATTTTAGGTAAAGACGATGCCACCCGTATGAAAGGTAAATATATAAGAGGGGGGAGGGGGAGGGAAAGCGCGCGTACCTTACCCATGGGTTAACTCTCATGTGTCATTAGATGCTGTCGCATGTATTAGTGATCCCGAAGACACCGTCGAGAACAAGGAAATCGCGCTTGACAACTTGGAAATGTTGATTGAAGGTATCGATAACGCTCGTAACATTCAAAACATGAAGTTATGGCCTGCCATCATTGCACAATTAGAATCAGAGGCTGCTCCTGTACGTAAAGGATGTGCATGGGTCTGTGGTACAGCTGTACAAAATAACCCCGAGGCTCAAAAGGCCTTAATGGACAATGGTGGGTTAAAACCTCTTTTAAACCTTTTACAAGATGACGATAAGTCTGTCCGTAACAAGGCTCAATACGCTATTTCGGGTTTTCTCAAGCATCATAAAGAAGGCGTGGAAGCCTTCAAGGCCTTGGATGGCTTTGACATTTTACATACCATTCTCAAGTCTCCCTTGACAGACCCCGCCATGTTGAGAAAGGTCGTTTTCTTATACAACAGTTTAGTCATTGATGATGAGGATTTAGCCAAGGCGTTTGCTAAGGATGGTACGTTAGATGACTTGATGTATGTCTTGGATAAGTTCACAAAGGATGAAGAGGATGAGGATATGGTCGAGAAGGCTTTGCGTACTATTCATACCATCGTTACCAAGTCAAATACACCCGTCACCGATGTCTTAAAGCAAAGTGTTCAACAAGCCAAGGAGAAATACGGTGCTGAGAATTTGGCTTTAGCTGATTCCGAATGGAAAGACTTGTTATAATAATAGAAAACATCTTTGTAAATATATCTAATAAACACCTTTGAATACAAAATTATGCAGAAAGGTAATATGTAGAAGTGTGGTACTTTTTCGGTACAATGTTTTCCCGGAAGGGTTTAATAAATTACATAAAATAAGCCTCAACTGCTTACCTGCATCATTAAGGAGTCTACCCGACTTTTTGATTGTCACATAAAGCCGTTGTGTTACAAAAAGATTTCCTGAAGGAGAAACGTGTGTTCTCGTCATGTTTTTCTTTTGGCAGCTTTTACTTTCGTGTTGGAGGTGAATACAGAAAATGGAAGAACCGTATGACTATTCTCAACATAAATACTGTATTACTTTAGGTAAGTGGCATATACTTTATATTTTTGGGATACTTACTTCCCGCAGCTTTTGAATATAACGTCATTACGTCTGGCATTGTGGCCATCGACAAGATTGGTAGTAACGAACTTAGTCAGTAAGTCAATGTCGAAATACCACACAATATTTTATTTTATTTTATTTTTTGACAGAGATACTCTTTTTAAAAAAAAAATTAGTGACCAAATAACACACAAGGCTTCATTTTTATATAATATTATCACCGAAAACGTTATAGCCAGAGACGACTTAGTTGATAGAATACTTGAGCATCCAGCAGGGCTACCAAAAAGCGATGTTCATATCCCCAATATTTTTAGCGAGCTCAAGAGAAATTATTCTAATGACTTTAGGCCCAAATCTTATAGAGATGCGGCACGATACGAAACTTTTATCCACGAAGCCATAGAAGTATTACAAAAAATTCCGCGTGAATGGAAAAAAGATAAAAAATGCTTAGATACTGATTTTTATTACGCGGTGATCATCCCTTCAAATTGGGAGTATCAAACAAGAGAAGAATTCTTTCGGCCTCTCTTGATAAAAGCTGGTCTTATTCATAAGGATGACGGTCAGGGCAGATTGATTTTTTTTTCAAAAGTAGAACCACTTTTTCACCATATGCAGGAAAGTCCTGATCTCTTGCGTAATGTAGAAATAAAAGCTGGTGATCAGTTCGTTATTTGTACACTAGATTGTCAAGACACATTTCGTGTGAATCTGGAATTGATATCAGCTCAGTACCCCGTTTTCACAGTGACAGAAAGCAAGTGGGTCCCACAATCATTGAAACAGGTTCGATTTGCGATGCCCCTTGGATTAATGGAATTAAAATCATATGGGAAAGAGCTTTATTATGCCGGAATATTATCGATGATTATTGATCAATCCGATCAAAATTTTGAAAAAAAGATAATCGATGCAGTAAGAAATAGATTGATTCGAATCTGTCAAGATTATTTTTTTTAAAAAAAAGGTTTTATTTTGTAGTCCTCATATACGGATGTTCCATTTGACATTCTTCCTATCAATCCTTACAATTTGGGACGTAGAAAAGTCGATACTACACAAGATACCACTGAATTACTTGATCATGAGCCTAGTTTTATTGATCAAATTTTCAATAATGAAATGGATACATTGCTTCAGGGAACGAGCAACATAAAAACCAGATCCATGGTCATATTTAGTACAAAACAAGCTAGGAGTTGTAGTCATTGGGAACCACTACTCATATTAATTCAAAGTCGGTTAAAGGCGTATCGCGATCAAAAACAGTCCTACACATTAATCTCAAATAGAGAAACCTTTGATTTTCACTCGATTCAATCTTCTGGAATCTTGGACCTAGTAACATACCAAATACAAGTCTTTAACATGCGTAGAGCCCCAGTTATACTACCGAAGGATACAGAATATAGATATTCTAGAAGCTATTCAAGGCCTATTATTTTCATAAATATTGGTAAATAGATTCCATTGTATTCTCTGATGTGTGCTGACCTATTTTTATAATTAACCAGATATTTCCCTTACACAAACAAAAACTACTATTACATACTTGAATGAAGTTAGACAGATTGAACAAAAAAACCTATTTGAATGGTAACTGATATAGGGCAAAACATTACTTTTATGAGAGTACTCAATCTAATTTTTTTCCCGTTGTATAATTTAGCAACATGGAACCATTAGGTAGCTTCATCACCTACTCAAAACAAGATCAAAGGCCAATACTTCACATTAATAACAGGTAAAAAAAAAAAAAAAAAAAAAAAAAAAAAAAAAAAATCTAGAAAGAGCTTTTAATTGTCAATACTAAACTGTTCATTGTTTAGGCTGAAGCTACTTTTAGATAATATTTTTGGTGACTATATTAGCTTATTCTCGACTTCTAACAAACAAAGCATGACGAGAAGAATGTTATTAGGCATAACATCCATATTACTTGATCAAGTTTCACAGGAAATGCATGAGAGTTTTATGAGCTATTTCTATAAAATGAAATCAAGCAAAAACCCTTCTAAGGAGACTAGAAATCTATTTGCTTCCTCAAATCCAAACTTGTTCAAACAGCTCACGGAAAACGTTAAAACGAATGATCTTTTCACATCAACGAATGGTAAATTTTGGGGCGCGGATAACGATTCATTTACGACCTGCCATCCAGGTTATATCTTTTTTTTTGTGGCCACATACCTGCACACCTTGAGCAAGCTGTTAGAAGATAAAATAAAAAATGAAGTAGGAATAAGCTGGCAATTCTGGCGAGGTCGACAAAACTGGCAAGACTATCGGAGCTGGCTATTGTGGCGTAGCAACAATATCTGGTATGGTGTCTCTATTGATAAGAATTTATTGGACACTGTATTCGGCTCAATAAAAAACTTGGAAAAGTTATTCTTTGCCTGTGGAATACTGCAAAAGGACGACAAATTTCTAAGAGCAAAATTCTGCACTCGTGGCGAGGATATACTGCCAGCTATTCAACAGAAGCTAATGGACTTGGAGTTTAAAATAAAGTCTTACTTTGTAGTTGCGCAAGTATTTTCAAAGCATATCCAACTCACTCTCCATCAAGTAGTTGTACTGACATCCTCTAAAAAAGATGCAGCTACCATTATTATTCAGGATGAAATATTATATATAGATGATGTGTACGATAGCCTATGTAAGACGCTTTGGACAAACATACAATCAAATTATCAAGTTAATTATTGCGTCATACACAAATACATACGGAATGTACAATACGATTTATGCTCTTTCCAAGGATATAGCAATATTCGTCAAAATCTGCAGTTGTGCGTTAAAAAACTTGTAGGTTAGACCCAATTGAATGTCTTTCTTTAGTAATTAATCTGTTAATTTAGTTGGAAAGAAACAAAGCAAGCGTGGACATGAATTCCAAAATCCAATTGAACATTAACAGCAAATGTTCTTGCAGTATCGATGTTTTTCTTCGCGACATTATAGAAGTTGGTTTTATGACAGTTATAGAAAATATGGCAACAATCATAGCGGGTTCTTTAACCAACAAAGAGTTATTTGGAAACTATGTAGCAAATTACATTTTCGTGTTTGGAGACCCGTTCAATTTATCTTACGGTTCAATGCTCCACACCACATATGTCATGTTATTGCAAAAAGCGATTGATGACGCTGTACAATTTAAAGAAAAAGATACAATGACATTCGTATTGGGAGAATCGCTTTGCCAACTGCTAGAGCTAGTAACACGCACCAAACCATACATGTTTGAAAAATTTATTACGGGAACTTTGTGCCGAGTATCAAGTGAAACCTTTGCGCTGATGATTCAAAAAAGAGCGACAAGTGATAATGTGTATTCATTTCGGTATTTTCCTTTCTTTCGGATTAACCGTACTGGCGATATTAAAAATATTATAAAGGCGGATGGTAATTACTTCGTATTTATTCAAAAAGGGGAGCCAGTTCCAACAAAAAGCTTTAAAATTCAACATGAGTTAGTTTGCGAGTATTCATCTCTCGGTAAGTTTTTTACCATGATTATTTTTTAACTTTTGTACTAATAGACTATCCATTAACTTGGATATGGATACCATTTTAGTTATTCTTAAGGCAGTAGATAGTTCAGGAGATGTGGTTTCGAAACAGTATTCTGAGTTAGACAAAAATACGGCTGGTACAACGTATCACATTCCTGCCGATTTGGGAAGTGAAGTCTCAAAAATAACGATAGACTGTAAACATTTTAAACATACTTTATCCCTCAAAGTATTAAGGGCGAGTATGAACTCTACTTCTGAGAACTATGGCTTTCCTTTTGACCGTTCCCTAAATTTCATCGACCCATTAACACTCGCTTATATTTAAATAAACTGCGATAACAACATCATACATATGCTACGCGAATGTACGGTACTCTCTTTTTTTTCGTTATTTAAGATAAAAGAGGTGTTTGACTATTAATATATAGAAACACTATCAGATTCATCTCTTCTTGATCATTAAGGCATTGACTTGAAAAAATAATCTCTTCGTCACAAAGATCCAGGTGAGAAATCAATTATTGTTCATGATGTGCATCTAATAGCTGCATTATTTTCTCCTCTTCTTCATTGTCCCTAAGATATATGTCTATTTCTTTATCACTGGGATCAACGCCAATGGTATTTTGTACCCTTTGGTCAACCTTAATTGCTTCCTCATGCTCTCGTTCCTCATCACACATGACATATACACCAGGTGTCGCATCATCGTTGTCTATCGGCTCCAGTATCTCGTCCTCCTTTTCTTCTTCCTCATCTGAAGAAGATGTATCACTGTCCCATTGTATTTCTTCCTTGTCATCCGACACTTGTACCTATCCCTCCTCTTTATTGTTTAAAACTTGTGTATATCCTTCACTTTTCCCTGTGTCCTCTTCTTTCGCGGTTGAATCTTCTTCATCCGTAACCATGGTCTTTCGCCTTTTCGCTAGATATGTAGGGGATTTACCTCTGGTATAGGGATTACGGAATAAATAGCGTTTATCCAACATGACAATACTATCTAAATGCTTCACTCCTTTATCTGCCATTATATGTTTATTAGGTTTTGCAAGCGTTGGGTTTATCGGTCATTTAGTGGCTGTCCTCTTTTCTGAATTTTTAAAAATCTACCTTGATGTGCTGTTCATATCAACGTCATAAACCCGTTTCCAAGGTCTTCAAGCAGAGCGTCCCACAAGTTAAGCTGAGATACGGTGCTGAGAGTTTGGCTTCAGCTGATTCTGAACGGAAAGAATTGTCATAGTAATAGAAAGCATCTTTGTAGATTTATTTAATAAAAACCTTTAAAAACAAAATTATGCAGAAAAGAAATAGAAGTGTATACTTTTTTGGTGAAATATTCTCCCGGAAGAGTGTAAGCAAATAAGTCCTTATTATAAGGAACCCCTTATAATAAGGAGTCTACCCGACTTTTGATTGTTACATAAAGCTGCTGTGTTACTAATGGAAAGACGCCTGTTCCCGTTACATTTATCTTTTGGCAGCTTTCACTTTCGTGTTGGAGAGGAATTAAGAAAATGGAGGAACAGTATGACTATTCTCGACATAAATACTGTATAATTCTAGGTAAGTGGTATATTCTTTATATTTCGGGGTTGCTAACTTCTTGCAGTTTTTGGTTATAACGCCATCGCGTCTGACATTGTAGCCATCAAAAATATAGTTATTGAAAAGGAAGAAGTGTAAGTCAACATCGAAACATCACTATAAACATTAGTTTCTGACAGAGATTGTGTTTATTTTCAAAAAAAAAAAGCAAAAGATCACAATCCAAAAAGACGAATGTAGCCTCACTTTTATATCAAACTACCACCGAAACCGTTATAGCCAGCGGTGAATTAATTGAGGATTCAGAAGGGTTTCCAGAAGGCGTTATTCATATCCCCAATATTTTTAGCGAGCTCAAGAGAAATTATTCCAATGATAGGCCAAACTCTCACACACATGGGGTACGATACAAGAACTTTCTCCAGGAAGCCATAAACGTGTTGCAAGGAATTCCGCGTGAATGGAAAGAAGCTAAAAAATGCTTAGATACTGATTTTTATTACGCGGTTATTATCCCTTCAAATTGGGAGTATGAAACAAGAGAAGAATTCTTTCGCCCTCTCTTGATAAAAGCTGGTCTTATCCATGAGGATGACGGTCAGGGCAGAGTGGTTTTTTTTTCAAACATAGAACCAATTTTCCGCTATATTCAGGAAGATCATGATATCTTAGGTGATGTAGAAATGAAGCTTGGTGATCAGTACGTTATATGCACACTAGATTATCAAGGTACATTTTGTGTGAACCTGGAATTGGTATCGGTTCAATATCATAATTCCACAGTGATAGAAAGCAAGTGGCTTCCACAATCATTAAAACAGGTTCAATTCACGATACCATTTGAATCAAGGGATTTAAGATCACCACTTATAGCGTATCTGGAAAAGCTTTGTGGCAACACAATACCATCGGAAATCATTGAAGCATTGCTTGTTATAGTCAGTGAACTATCCAAAGATCGGAAACTTGACATAGTAAGAGATGGACCGGTTGGAATATGCGAATATTTTTTTTAAAGAAAATGCTTTGTTTTTATAGGTCCCATCCTTTTTTAAGCCGTTTCATCGATTAAAAAATCTATATACTGAACAATACGGTTTGAAAGAAAGCGAAATCGATGATATACAGTCAATAACTAATGTGGATATATATAAAAACGTGAATGGTTTTACTGATAACATTTTCAATTATCAAATGGATATATTGCTTCAGGGAACAAGCAATACAAAAACCAGGTCCATGGTTATCTTCGACACAGAACAAGTCAGAGATCGTTGTTTTTCAGGAATACTGCTCAATTTAATTGAAAGGTGGTCGGAGACATATCGCGAGCAAAAAAAATCGTACGGATTGATTGCAAAAGGTGAAGCTTTCAATTACAGCAGACTTCAATCTTCCGGAATTTTGGACTTAATAGCATACCAAATGCAAGTCTTCAACATACGTAGAGCGCCTGTTATACTGTCTAATAACACAGCAATTGAACATTCTAAAAGGTTTTCAAAGTCTACAATTTTAATCAATATTGGTAAATAGACTCCATTTATTATCTGATGCGTGCTCACCTATTTTTATAACTAACTAGACATGCTGCCCACACAGACCAATACTATTGTTACATATCTGGATGAGAATATGCAGGCCAAGCAGACAAAAACCTTCGATTGGTAATTGTTATAGAGCACAATATAACTTTTACGAAACAATGCAATCTAAGTTTTGTTTCGTTGTATAATTTAGCAACATGAAACCGTTGGATAGCTTCATCACCTACTCAAAATTAGAACATAGGCCAATACTTTATATTAACAACAGGTAACAAGTAGTTCAATGTGCCTTTTAGTATTAATTCTAAATTGTTCATTATTTAGTCTGAAGCTACTTTTAGAAAATATTTTTGGTGACTATCTTAAACTATTCTCAACCTCCAACAGACTAAGCATTACGAGAGAAACACTATGGAGCTCGGTATCTACATTACTAGTTCGAGTTTCACGCAAAATGCCAAAGAGTCTTTTGAGCAATTACTATAGGATAAAATCGAGTGCAAATTGGCGAAAAGAGATCAGAAATGTATTTGTTTCCTCAAATCCTAACTTACATAAAAAGCTCATCAGAAACGTTGAAATGAATGACTTTTTAACCTCTAATGATGAATCTTGTAGTGCGAATATCAATTTATTCACTACCTCTGATCCAGGTTACATTTTTTTTTTTATGATTACATACCTATCTATTTTCAACAAGCTGCTAGAGGATAAATTAGAACATAACGTAGGAAGTAAGTGGAAAAGCAACAGCATCTGGTGTGGTGTCTTCATTGATAAGAGTTTATTGGATATTGTATTCGGCTCAATAAAAAATTTGGAAAAGTCATTCTTTGCTTGTGGAATACTCCAAAAGGGCAACAATCTTCGAAGAGCAAAATTCTGTACTCGTGGCGAGGAGATTTTACCCGCTATTCAACAGAAATTAATAGATCTGGAGTTTAAGATGAAATCTTACTTTGTAGTTGCACAAGTATTTTCAAAACATATTCAACTCACTCTTCATCAAGTTGTCATATTGGCATCCTCTGAAGAAAATGCAGCTACAATTGTTATTCAGGATGACATATTAGATATAGATGATGTATACGATAGCCTATGTAAACCGCTTTGGAAAACTATACAATCAAATACCCAAGTTAATTATTGCGCCATACACAATGACAGATACAATGCACAGCATGATTTATATACTTTCCAAGCATATAGTGATATTAGCCAAAATCTTAAGCTATGCGTTGTTAAACTTGTAAGTTTGAATCAATGACTCACATTTATATATTAACCCATTATGTTGGTAGTTGGAAATGAACAAAGCAAGCGTCGACATGAATTCCAAAATACATTTGAGCATTAGCAATAAATGTACATGTAGTATCAGTGTCTCTCTTCGTGACTGTATAGAGGTAGCCCTTGTGTCAGTCATAGAGAACATGGCAACGGTTATAGCGGCTTCTTTAACCAACAAAAGATTATATGGAAAATATGCAGCAAATTATATTTTTGTGTTTGGAGATCCATTCAATGTATTTTACGGTTCAGTAATCCACACAATATATACCATGTTAATGCAGAAGACAATTGATGACGCCGTACAGTTTAAAGAAAAAGATACAATAACATTTGCATTGGGAGAATCACTTTACCAATTGTTAAAGCCTGTAACACACACCAAACCACATATGTTGGAACATTTTATCACCGGAAAGTTGTGCCGAGTATCAAGCGAAACATATGCGCTGAGGGTTAAAGAATCTCACACAGGGTTGCATATTCCTTTTTCCCGAATTAACCGTAATGGCGATATCAAAAATAATTTATATGAGGATGGTAATTATTTAGTATTTATTCAAAAGGGGAAGCCAGTTTCGACAAGTATCTTTGCAATTCAACTCCAAGAACATATAGACATATTTACTTTAGGTAGGTTTACTATTGTGATTACTCTTTGTTTTTTTGTCTTAATGGATGATTTCTCGATACGATTTTAGATATTATTCAAGCAGCAGATAACTCCGAAGCTGTTGTTACAAAAAAGTATTCTGTGTTAGACAGTAATGCTGATGGCTCAAAATATCGTTTACGTACCAATAAGTACCGTGGTAGTATCTCAACAATAGTGATGGAATGTAAACAAATTAAGTACGATCTATCTCTCAAATTATTAAGGGAGTGTTCAATCCTTTATCATGACAGTCGTAGAATTCCCCTTTACGATTCCCTAAATATCATCGAACCATTAACACTCGCTTATATTTAAATAATAAACAACATAAACTGCTGTAATAATATCATGCTACATATGCGAATGTGTGGTACTCTTGTTTTTTTTTCTTTGTTAAAGAAAAAGAAGGTATATTATTATTACTACATTTAAAAAAAAACTATTCGATTGATTCCATCTTCCTCAATGAATTATTCGCTTGAAGAATGGTCTTCGTCATAAAATTCAAGGTAAGAAATCATTTGTTGTTCATGCTGTGCGTCTAATTGCTGCATTCTTTTTTCATCTTCTTCATCGTCCCTGAGATATGAGTCAATTTCTTCGTCACTGGAATTAACGCCAATGGTATCATGTACACTTTGATCAGCCTCGATTGCGTCCTTATGTTCATGTCGCTCATTACGTATGACATATACACCAGGTATCGCATCATCGTCGTCTATCGGCTCCAACATCTCGTCCTTCTCTTCTTCTTCCTCATCTGAAGAAGATGTATCAATATCCCATTCCATTTCTTCTTCGTCATCCGACACTTGTATATATCCCTTTTCTTTGTCGTCTGACACTTGCGTATATCCCTTTTCTTTGTCGCCTGACACTTGTGTATATCCTTCACCTTCCTCTGTGTCTTCTTCCTCCATGGATGAATCGTATTCTGGGACCATGTTTCGCCGCCTTTTCGCCAGATATGTAGCTGATTTACCTCTGGTATAGGGTTCATGGAAATAATAGCGTTTATCCAACATGGCAAGGATATCTAAATGCTTCAATCGTCTGTCTTCCCTAAAATGTTTCATACGTTTCGCAATCGTCACGTTCATCAGTGATTTAGTGACTGTCTTATTTTCTGAATTCAACAGCTGTGTATGCAGATCTATCATGATGTCCGACACAAAGTTTCTAATGAGTTCGTAAAAATTGATGCTTGTACTTGACAGCACCGTCATATCATTGATCTTGCTAAACCTATAAAGAACAAAGTTTTTAGTTTCGTGTTTGATCCATGTTGTAGAAGTCCAGTGGCATACAGTCGTGTTAGAGAAGACATGTTCCATATCTCCAATAATTGAATTTCGGATCGATCGGTGTATTGTAAATGTTTGCCGTAGGATTCAACTTCCAATGCGTCTTTTATTGATGAAGCCATAGCCTCTTCTTGATCAATATAAAAGGGTGTCATTTCTCGCGCAGATAAATGGTCAATGGGTAAAGGGTCGATGGCTTGCGCAGCTTCCTGTAAGCATTGTTGAAATTCGTAAACTTGAACGGGCGTTTTTGTTGGCCCTACACGTCGAGAAATTTCGGAAATGTTGTTTTTACCACATCGTTCAATGGCTAAAAAGAAGCGTTTCTTTTCGGCCGGTGTCCAGCACGTCTCTCCCAGAACGGAAGCACCGAATTCGGTATCTGCGATTAAGCCGTGATCGTGTTCGTATTCGAGAACAGCAATGGCACGAAAGTATTTCTTCATGCGAGGGGTCATTGTTGGTGAAGGGTTGTTGAGGTATCTTTTTTGAAGCATTGAGCATAAGGTGTTCTTTAAATGTTGTTGCATGGGGTTTATGGTATATTCTACGGGTTCAATGGGAAAGGCTGGGTCCGTCTGCTGTTCCATTTTGGCCACTTTCCATAGACTATCGGTTCTTTTAAAGGCGGTAAAGTTCCTTGCCTTTAACATACGATCAATGGGTATTCGAGTTTTATGACTACGAGTCATCAATTGATATTCTTCTTCCATTCCCAGTTTTTTACGCGACATGATATAATTATAAAGGAAAAGAAGAAAGAAAAAAAGTTTTTGTAGCTTTGGGAATCCCTAAATTAATTTAGGGTTCGTGACTGGCATAAAAATGTCAAGTTTTTTTTTTTTTTTATTTTAATCCGTGTCAAAAGTACAAGTGGTACCATAGGTCTTGCCTCGAATCACGGCTTCTACTCTTAATTCTACTTCACCAAAATACATTTTGATGGATAAATCTACTTTCTCACCTTCCATGACGCCTGTTAAAGCGGGCATGGGGATAGTGAAATTGGCTACTTTGCGTACACCGGGACTGGTGGTGTATCTGGGTTGATCATCGGTATCTGCTGCATATAAAGTACAAGTGGTATGATGAGGGTAATAAGCAAAGAAGTCCTTGGAAACACAGTTATCAATATCGAGGGGTTGTTCTCTTCGGACATAGACCGAGAATCGATTATCACAACGAATACTTCCATCAGCACGAATGATCTTGTAATTGGGTGGATCCACACCTTCTTCAAATGTAGTGGTTGTATCAATACCGTACCAATAACGGGGAATACGTGTAGTGACAATACGAGGATTCAATCCAAAATAAACCGCACCACGTACCACGGCTAATTCACACCGAGGGGGTACTGCGACTAACCCAATGCGGGATCCAAATTCGTTTTGCACTCTATCAAATAAATAATTGGAAGAACCAAAACCGCCCACTAAAAAGACTGCTTGAAGACTACCTGCCTTCACCAGTTGATCCTCAATCAAATTGAGCACTTCCTTCACCACGGGTTCAAATACATCTGCTTTTAATTCGTTGGCGGTCAAACAGAGCATACCTTCCTCTAGACCGATGGCGGGGTTATTTAACGAGCCTAAATTCATTGAAGCAGGTAATGAAATAAACTGGTCTTCAACACCGTCAAACTGAGGTTTGATAAGATCCACAAATGTATCCATCATTGTCTCAAATGCACTGGCAGGAATAGAAGCCAAATATTCCTTGAATTTCTTCTTTAAGAGTTTTCTCATACGACGATCCAAAAAGACACTACCACACGATTGTCCATGTCCCTTGGTAGACTCTCGTAATTTTCGACCACTGTGTTCGTCAATCTCAAACACGATCAAATCCACAGTTCCTCCACCAGCATCACAAATCATGAATTTGTCACCATGTCGCAGATTAAATTGCTCACACTTCTTTTCACAGTATAAAGCAGCAGCTTCGGGTTCAGAAATCAACATCAGTCTATCACGGTGATCATTTTCTCCAATCAAGCCTGCTTTAATGGCTGCATCACGCATCGTATTCTTGGCTCTATCTGACCACATGGCAGGTACAGTTAAACACTAAAAAGCGGGGAATGGGTTGGGTTAGGAGTAACTCTAAAATAAAGAGGGAGTACTTACATATCGAAATTGATGTTGACCGTAATTACGAGCAAACCCCTTCTTTAACTCGCTTACAACATGTTCATGAAAGGCCTTTAAATAATCCGCAATGGCTTCCACAATAGTCAGTCCGTTGGGTAAAGGAGGTAAATCTTTGGCGATATTCTCGTCCAAATAAAGTTTATATTGCTTTAATAAAACTGAGTTACGTGCCGTAGGTCGTTGCATCTCCACACGAGCGGCGTTTCCCCACTGGGTCATTTGACTGGAATTTCCTTGGTAGAAATTTAAGGTAGGTGTCTTAAAAGAGTGTTACAGAAATGATTTATTACTAAATAAATATACATTTATATACCTTGGGATACACATTGTTATTTTGCTTGGGCCTATCATATAAAAAATAAAATTGAGTTATACAAGGGTGGTAGTAAAGTCTTTCTAAGGAAGCTCACCATCTCACAATGTCGACAACTTCGTCATTTTGCACAAAGGCGTAAGCACATCCGGTATAAGTGGTACCTGTTTTCAAAAGTTAGTATATCTCTTGTTTCTTTTTACCCAGAGTGCAAATACCTTACCGAAATCAATGCCCACAATAACAGGGTATTCCGTATCAGACATGTATTAGAAGTAAAGGGAAAAAAAAAAAAAAGAAGCGTAAGAAAAGGATACAAATAAAAAAAGAAGGGGGGAGAGAGAGAGAGAGGAGCGGGGCAAGCGGAAACAGTTTAAATAAACATTTTTTTTTTGTGCTCCGCGCTCAATTTTTATTTAAAAGGAAGAGTCTCGATAGGATGAATTCAAGTTATAAATTTCTTGACATAAAGTAGGCCATGTCACTGTCATTGTACCATGTTGTTTTTGTTCTAGTTGTAGTAGTTCATACATGAATTTCAGATTGGGTTGGATAATCACATTGAGTCGGCGTGCACGTACATACAAGTAGGCTTGAACCAGTGTCAATTGTAGATACTTCATAACATAGCATATCGTGATGGTTGCACTACGACTGACACCTACTCGACAATGCACTAAACAGATAGTACCCTTCTTCCGAGCTTCCTCTAAATCAGAAAATTACACACACGCACCATGAAAAAAAAAAGAATAAAAAATAACAGGATTAAAATTTTATTATCGTGTAACCCAAAATATAAACAATAAATAAACATATTTATTAAAAAGAAGGACTTACCGATAAACTGGAGTACCTCTTCCAATCTTCCTCGGATCGAATCAATGCCATCGTCATAGAGATTATCCAGGAACAACAAATCAAAATCCAACGCATCCAAATCTGCCTTTTCACCTACACTGACAATATGGGTGATATTCAATGCCTTTAGCATCTCTGGATTGGTGGCATGATTTAAGTTACCCAAATATAAAAAGGGTAATACTCTTGAAGGAAAAGAACCTTCAAATCGTGATGAATAGAACCAAGGATGCACTTCTAGTTCTTGCTTGGTAGGCGATAAAGACAATTGCTTATAGATACCTGACTTACCAAGATTGGATATTTTATTCAGATAATCATCCTTGTATAAAACACGATGATCCACTTCAGAGTCAGAATCATCTGAAGAATCCAAATGACTGTCTCCAATCCTCAGATTCTGAATAAATTCATACTGTTCGGATTTTTTGCGCTTGGGTTCAGGTTCGATACATTCTTCTTGACCAAGTATTAAGCACTCAATTCGACGCAAAGTAGGTATATCAGAAGCATACACGAAAAACGATCGCTTCTTTTGGAAATAAAGGTACGCATCAGGTAATGAAATCCTCAAGTGATACATGATCCAAGTCAAACCTAACAAGCTGCTTTCCGTGTATCCATCCGAGCAATGGATCAAGATATTTCGACCTTGACTCGATTGCTCTTGCATAAACTTTAATAAACACAAGAGACGCGTACAAAAAACATCGAATTCAACTTTGGTTTGTGGTACTCCAGTCGCATACATGTCGAAATGAATAACTTCGGTCTGCTTATTCTTCACGTCATTTAACATTTCTCGTGCTAACGTCAGCGTCGACGGTAAGGGCATGTCTGCCAAATCATGCGCTTCAATACAAATCGATATTGCATGTGGATTATCATTTGGATCGTCCGAATCAAAACGCACAGGTGCATCTTGTGTATTGCCTATCCACACATGAGACGTGACTTCGCTCGCTTTACTCATCTCTCTCATCTCTATCTGTTCTAACTCCAAGAAATCTTGACGTGTGACCTGTATTCCCGATGCATCATACATCACAAACTCCTCTTTAAACGCAGAAAAGTCTACAAAAGCTTATTTTTAGTCTAATGGATATCATTTCAACTCTGTATCGCATATAACCTTTACCATCCTCAATCACAATCGTCTTGTAAATAAGATCATTCGCATTCACAAGAGCTCGTTTTCCTGCGGCTCGATAGACCGCGTCCATTTCAATCTGACGCTCAGCATAATTTCGACTCTGTGCACTGGCCATCATTTCAGCTACCGTGTACGCATTCTTTCCATAGCAGACTATATCACAAATACTGGCAAACCGGGCAATTTGGTTTTGAAAATTACGCAGATTTATGCCCGTGTCCCTGTGCGCGGAGAAATGCCCATCGGTCAGGACCTGCGAAGGTAAGACAGACTCCACAAGACGACTACTGGTTTCCGAAGGATTACAATGAACAAGCAAGATGCCACGGTATCTCGGCGCCATGCAGCGACGTACACCGAAAAACAGATTTTGCTGATTCGATAACCCGTCTACACCATGCAACCAAGGAAATAGGATATCGCTGGGTAACTCGGTGCGTTTATAAGCTGCATGGATCTTTTGGAATTGGGCAGCTGTGATGGTGTATAGGTTATTGCAAGTGAAATTTAGTAAGTTGTCTGGTATTTCAAACAATTCTGTTGAGGCCATTGAAAGTGGATAAAAATAAGAAAGTGAAGAAGAGAAAAAAAGATTTTTTTTATTTTACCATTTAAAAAGGCGTTTTTTTTTTTATCACTATTTACACCCCCAGTAATTTAACTCCAATAAAAGACACATGTAAAAAAAAAGTACCACGAATGAGAGAGTTTTGGATTAGAATAGTAACATGATGATTTATTTTCATTTAACCTTAAATCTGGACAGGGTGTACAATGTACTCACGGAACCTATTTTGCACGATCTGCGTGCTTTCAAATATCTTTATAAAAGCTACCCTTGTTCCTTCTCCAAACATGTCTACAATTACAAGAATCCTTTATCCTTTATATCAAAAATGATAAAAAGAGAAACATATAACAAATAGGCGATCATGTATGTCTGAAAAATTTAGTGCGCATCAAGCAAAGTCTCCTGAATATAGAGTTATTGCGCAAATCGAAAGAAATTGTCACAAGCCAATAAAGAAAAAAAAAAGAACTAAAGGCCTCGATAGCAATTCTTGATTTGACAAATAATAGCCATAAAAGAATTGGCGAACATGCAGTTTTCATAGTACCCTAATAAAAAAGAGTATTGACACACTCCCCGTTGGTGGTATTCAAACTGCAAACCTAAACCATTTAGAATACCAAAAACATGATAAATCCGTTAGTTTGACATTTTATATACACTAGCTCCCAATTGCTACTATATTCGCAAGTGAGTTTAGTAAAGAAATTAAAGTCAATGCGACTCTTTTAATCTCACTGCATGTTTATTTGATGTCATACCCCATTTTTCCGACTTATGAAACAACGGGTTGAATTAAAACTATGGGATTATCTGTAACATTTGACGTGGTATGATAACTAAAATGACATTCTTTCGCAAAAAAAATATTAACAAGTTTGAATAGAAGGATCTATTCAGAAGTTCACAAAGACAATCATGCCAAAACATATAATCCAATTTTTTATAAATGTTGAAGCTTATCATCTTTCCTAAGAGCTGGTAGCGTTCTATTTTAAAAACGTTGCTTGCGGTAGCTGTCCTCTTTTGCTCATAATAGATTTGATTCAAGTATACTAAAAAATGTGTCCCTCCATGCCTTCTTTGCATAAGTTCAATCAATGTCCATGGTTTTTTATACCAGATTCAAAGGTCTCGGTTGTGAATTTAGTGTATCAATGTAGATAAGTTTGTTTTGCAGAAATAGCGTATATTATATGAAGTTGTAAATTATGAGACATACTATATGCAATTGCCAAGTTACAAGTTCAGACAATTTAAAAATAGCTCAACCATAATTTTTTTCGTATTATTCGTGGTAAAAGTACAAACATATAATTGTGGCAACTTGTAGACCTGGCAAAATATTTTTGACATGTCTACTGTCTTTGCATACGTAAATATGATGATTTTGACGATCAGTATATAAAAATTAATGAACTGACAGCTCACTTGTCTAATAGCCAAAAAATTAAATAAATGACTAGCTAAATTGATCTGACATACTTTGAATAATACGTTCATAATACAATACTCTCCGTTACTAAAATATTAAACAGATTCGAATTTGTAATGAATAAAATGCCTTGAAATATTACTAAAATAGACGCAAGGACCCAGTTGAAACTCCGGTTTTCGAGGGAAAAATAACAAAAAAAAAAATTGGAGTAGCTGGGCGTCGATCCCAGTGCCTCTCACATGCTAAGCGAGCGCTCTACCATTTGAGCTACAACCCCTTTTTTGATGATTTTTGGGTCTAAAAAAGCAGCCATATACCAACAGGTAAAAATTTGCAAATTGAAATACGTTTTTAGAGGCTTTTTAACGCTTTTACAAACTTTTTCCACCTATTTAAAAGCTTTTTGAACCATTAGAAAAAAAGTAATTTTGTAACTCAATTTAAATTGAATTGGGTTTTATAACATGTTTTCAAATTTTACCTGCAAATGGGGGTGTTAATTCTGAACATAATTAAAAAAAAGAAAATGTATTTATCACAAATATTGGTGGATATATCATTGTTTTAAATTTGTCAAAAAAAAATACAAATTTTGAGGTGCATCTAGCAATGTTTATATCTAAAAACTAAATTTTAGCATAGCATGAGATTTCATACTCCGTTTTTTTTTAAAAAAAACTCTTTATATTATTTGTAACATCACAATCGCCCGCTTTTTACTTATTAACAGACATAAATGGGCACGCTTTATATATTTTACGTAAGTAGTGAAATAGATGTAGAGTATTGGTGTCGAGGATACCACACAATTGGATGACAGTAGTCAGAGAACCCCTAAATGGGAAATATTTTATATAATCACACTCTGCGATCTGTTATTTTGTGTTACTGTTTATCAATTTTTTTGTTTGTTTAGATTTATATATCTCGATCAACTTTATCTCGTTTTATATTTTCTGTAAAAGACCATCTGAGAAGCCGGCTTTTTTGAACACGAAACATTCAGGCTGAATTAAAAATTGTTCATCCATTGATAGCAAACTTTTTAACAGTGGCTTCGCAACAAAGGATATAGAGATATGACTTCTTTCTGGTAAAAGTACCCGATCTCTCAATTTAATTAGGTTCTTAGGGAAAACATTGATATATAAAATCATCTACTGTAAAGTATTGCTAGCTTAAATAAGAATAATGTAAAAATGACGGCAGTCAACTTGAGTAAGCTTTTTTTTTTGTGTGTTGCCTATTTTATTAAAAATGTCTTTTCTCTGTACAGGATATTGTGAGTAAAAATACTAAACACTTATACACCCATTGAAATTAGTTCAATTATATTTTTGAGTTGATACTGCATCTGTATTTTTTTTTTTGTGTTGGATCGAATAAGATAAGCCTTGGGAAAAAAATTTTACGTAATACTCTTTCAGACTTAACAGTCGTTGAATGCTTCATTCTTGAACTATTGTTTGTTATAATTAAGAACTGGTATTCTGTGGATCCCAATGTCATCTTTTAATTACACACAACGAATAAAATCAGTATTCAACTTTTTTATATCAAAACTAATTGGTCTTCCAGGAGTGTCACCTTTTTTTTTCCTTAACCAAGTTTACCGCCTGATTTTAGTGTTTTTACGCGTTGCAAAATGATACACTAAATTGTAAGCCTTATCCATGGAGAGGAAGGGGGATATTCGGCACAGACATAGTAGTGTGATCAAATAAAGACGCGTTTATATATTGTTTATACATCTTTACAGGAATTATGCAGGTATTTATGTAGATTATTTATTCTTTACAATAATTTTTATTATTATTAATTATTGAATAACTGAACCAGTAATAGCCTTGCTTCTTTTAAGGCCTTTATTTTGTGAGCAATAATGGCTTTCCATGTAAATTAGCAATGATTTAATTTTTTATAATCAAACTTAAAATAATGTTGGAGGGAGATGAATAGTGTTGGATAAATAAAATATGTAGTGAGTTGTTAAACTTTTAGTTAGCAGGACAGCAAATTTTTACTGATTAATATTAGTATCTATTGAACAGACAGGGTTCCGATATAATAATATGATATTATGTCCAAACTCATAGAAAGATGTCACATCGTCTTGAGTAATTTTCACATACGTTAGGCTGTTGACCATAAGCGGCTAGTAATTTCCGGTAGACTGACTGATATAAATTAAAGAAAAATCAAAGAAATAAGAATATCTTATCTAAGACAATAGGTGTTACCAGATATGGCATGAAAGCAGAGAAAAAGCAAACTCCTTTATTACATCACTTTTTTTTTTTTAAATTTTTTTTTTTTACAAATTAATAACAGATGTGAAAATCCTCGTCATTATCTTCTTCTGTCGCGTATAGATCGACGTCTTTCATTTTGATTATTCTAAGAGTCCCAGTTCGAATAGCGTCTTCAAAGATGTTTAATTCAGAAGGATTGAAATCGTCAATCCTTTTTGAAATGGGTATATTATTTGGCCAACCTATTAATTTTAGTTGGCGATATCCTCTTTCAGAAATAATGGCCTTCCAAGGAAATCCTTCAGATCCAGGAAAATCAGTAAACATGCCTGAAATAGTTTTATCGTTTTTAGTGACCCATATTTTTTTTTCTTTTTCTAATAGTTTCATACTCAATTGCCTTTTAAGTTCGTCCCTGATCATTTTTTTTCGTTTTTGCCGTTTATTGACTGGTTTATCGGACCGCTTTACCGATTCTTTGTAACATATTTTAATACATTTGAACATTCTATCTGTTGGATTTTTTTTTTACCTGGAGCAACCTTGTTCTTGCTTTTCCTCGGAATTTCGATTGGTGCATTATCATCTGGCTCGGTTTTTCCAGATAATATTTTTAGTGTTCTCACTTGATCCCTATCCAACTTATGATATCTTCTAGCCATAGCTTGTTTATCTGAGGTATCAACTATTTTTAGAAAAAAAAAAAGGTCTGCATTTCAATACAGCATATTTTGTGAAACCGATTTAAGAAAAGCTTACCGCCAAAGTCTTCTTGCTGTCTCAGATAGACACCCCAAAGATCATTGACATCATTGATACTTAAAGGAGAGCACTGATCCCTCCTGTTACGTCTGCTGGTCCGTGTGCTCGATCTTTTCATACTGATAGGCGCCACAGTATCCAGGGCTCCTGAAATGGTGACTATAGGCTTTTTCTTAATAGGGTTGATCTGGTTTATAAAAGGTGCATAATTTTGAGTGTGAGAGTTTGGCAATGGGTAAGTTTGAATGAGGCTCGAAAGAGATTCCAGTTCGACGTGTGGGTCGGCTGTCAAGCCTATTAAAGGCGCAAGTTTAATACTATTCATAAGCCCTTTTTTTCCCGGGTTTGCAAGTGAAAAATAGAAATATGAACCAATTGAGATATTAAAGAATTGAAACCAAATCCAAAAAAGGTTGATGATAGAACAAAAAAAAAAAAAAGAAAGCTTCCAGTTACAACCTTATTTAAACAAGTTGATTTTACGCCCAGAGTGACGCGGGGAAAAGGAAATTCAACTTGATACACTACTCCGTGACGGCTTGCATGTCCAAAAGAAGAAACTGCTTTTTTTTTTTTTCTTTTCCAAAACTCTATTACTGCAAAAACCATGTCTTCTATTGTATCAGTCAGAGATCCCAACGACACCTGTCAAGAGATTGTTTCCCGTATCTATTTGGGAAGCTGTGATGCTTTTAACAAGGAGTTTATTACCCAAAAAAAGATCACTCACGTTCTCTCCATTGGTGACTTTAACAATGAGTTGGATCTTAATGTTGAATATAAGGTAAGATCCGAAGATCCGATCCCGAAACAGATATGTGAGATCTAACCATGTTGTAAATAGAATATTAACGTTATGGATGTGGACAACGAGAATCTTATTCAATATTTTGATGAAACCAACGACTTTATCCAACAAACCTACAAGGCCGGTGGCAAGATTCTTATCTACTGTCAAGCCGGTGTATCTCGTAGTGCTACCGTATTAGCAGCCTGTTTGATGAAATCCAAAAAGATCAAGCGTGATGAAGCCCTTGAAATCATTAAGCGCAAGCGTGCCTGTATTGCACCCAACGACGGTTTCATGGAGCAGTTGAACCTTTATTATGACCTTAACTTTGACGTTGATATGGCTCATATGGAATATAGACGTTTCTTGGTTGCTACTATGGCTGAGGATCAAAAGAGTAAGTCTTGATTAATAGCGATGTGTGGTAAAACTTTTTTACTAATTTTGTTTTAACAGCTTATGGTTATATTGAAAATATTACTCTTGCTGCCGATCCTGAATATACACCATTGACAGAAGCCAGTACCGAAAAGAGCTTTAAAGCTTTAAGATGCAGAAAATGTAGACGTATGTTGGTTGGTTCTGAAAATGTGATTGATCACGAATCGGGAGAAGGACAAATGTCATTCTCGTACCACAAGCGTAACTCAGATATCAACATGACTACCAATGCCAGTACTCAAGAAGGATCTGATGTCAGCAACCAATTAGCAACATTAAATGCCTCTTTAAATCCCTTATTGGCCGCCTTGGCATCTAAAAACAACACTTGTTCTTCCTATTTCATTGAACCTATGCAATGGCTCGATGGCTTAATTGATGGTGTACAAGGTCGTATTGATTGCCCCAAATGTCAATGTAAGTTGGGTTCTTATAACTGGTCTGGTGATCAATGTTCTTGTGGTCGTTGGATCACACCCACATTCATGGTGCATCGTAATAAGGTCGATGAAGTGAAAAATATCGCACCACGTAAATAAGTCAAGATATAATCCCCCCCCCCCCTTTTTTTTTTCTTTAGACGGTTATCTTGTCAAAAACCCAAATTCATAGATATCCAAGTTGTATAAATTCGAAACTGCTCAATATTAAAGATTATTTAATTAAATTTTATCTCAATACTTTTTATACATATGTGTGTGGTATTCATGCTTATTAGACATGAGTACGTGAATGTTGGGTCTCCTCGAATTTGCAACTGTCAAAAAAAACCAGCATAAAAAAAATAAACTTTTTTTCATTCTCAGGCATTTCTCTGTTTGTCATTGGTCAGCATTTAATAGGCGTCCCTATTTTGAAGGACGTACCTCCTTTTTCCTTTTCTCGGGAACAGCAGACTGTTTCCTCGTTATCTTTTCGTCCTTTAATTTTTTTTACTCGAGCAGAAAAAAAAAAAGATAAAATGTCAAACATTGATCCTAATTCTGCAGTATACGCAACCGATGAGTATGGTAGACCTTTCATCATTGTCCGTGAAGGACAAGTTAAGTCAAGATTAAGCGGTATCGCCGCTATTAGAGTAAGCATTGAGATCGTCACTTTCATTCGATCATATTTTAAACGCGCGTCCCCCTTCCTTTTTTTTGT